>NC_052313.1:6256169-6338669 GCF_016432855.1 Salvelinus namaycush | reverse complement strand
GCCTTTCCCAAGATTTCTCCTGACATTTTCTTTGCAGCTTGGCTACTTTTCTCATTGTATAACCACGATTTGTGCCGCTAAATATGCACATTTTCGAACAAACTCTATATGTATTGTGTAATATGATGTTATAGGACTGTCATCTGAAGAATTCTGAGCAGGTCAGTGAAAAAATTAATATCTTTTGCTGGGTTATACGTTATCGCTATTTTTGGCTTGAATCAATGCTGTTGTGTGGTTTGCTATTGTGGTAAGCTAATATAATGCTATATTGTGTTTTCGCTGTAAAACACTTAAAAAATCTGAAATATTGGCTGGATTCACAAGATGTTTGTCTTTCATTTGCTGTACGCTGTGTATTTTTCAGAAATGTTTTATGATGAGTATTTAGGTAATTCACGTTGCTCTCTGTAGTTATTCTAGTCGCTTTGGTGAGAGTTGTGATGGTGGCTGCAATGGTAAACTATGATTTATACCTGAAATATGCACATTTTTCTAACAAAACATATGCTATACAATAAATATGTTATCAGACTGTCATCTGATGAAGTTGTTTCTTGGTTAGTGGCTATTTATATCTTTATTTGGTCGAATTTGTGATAGCTACTGATGCAGTAAAAAAATGGTGGAGTAAAAAAAGTGGTGTCTTTTGCTAATGTGGTTAGCTAATAGATTTACATATTGTGTCTTCCCTGTAAAACATTTTAAAAATCAGAAATGATGGCTGGATTCACAAGATGTGTATCTTTCATCTGGTGTCTTGGACTTGTGATTTAATGATATTTAGATGCTAGTATTTACTTGTGACGCTATGCTAGGCTATGCTAGTCAGCTTTTTTACTGATGGGGGTGCTCCCGGATCCGGGTTTGGGAGGAATTAGAGGTTAATACAAACACACAGAGTCTGTATTGAATATCTGTCAATTGTTCATGAATTTCAGTTTCCAGGCTACCTAATCAAATAAATAGGCCTACTGTAAAGAATCTGATAAAGTTCATCTCAATTTAATTCTAACAGTATGACTTTGAAATAGTAGCAACTCTGTCCCTTCTCTCTGCAGAGAACAGAACAGGAAATGGACCACCCTTTTTGTAGAGAACAGAACAGGCAATGGAGCACCCTTTTTGTAGAGAACAGAACAGGAAATGGACCACACTTTTTGTAGAGAACAGAACAGGCAATGGACCACCCTTTTTGTAGAGAACAGAACAGGAAATGGACCACCCTTTTTGTAGAGAACAGAACAGGCAATGGAGCACCCTTTTTGTAGAGAACAGAACAGGAAATGGACCACACTTTTTGTAGAGAACAGAACAGGCAATGGACCACCCTTTTTGTAGAGAACAGAACAGGAAATGGACCACCCTTTTTGTAGAGAACAGAACAGGAAATGGACCACCCTTTTTGTAGAGAACAGAACAGGAAATGGACCACCCTTTTTGTAGAGAACAGAACAGGAAATGGACCACCCTTTTTGTAGAGAACAGAACAGGAAATGGACCACCCTTTTTGTAGAGAACAGAACAGGAAATGGACCACCCTTTTTGCAGAGAACAGAACAGGAAATGGACCAACATTTTTGTAGAGAACAGGTGGAGGGCAGTATCATCATTCCTGAAACCAATCAGAACATGAAAACAATTAATTCAAACGGACCAATAAGCTCACATTTCTAAATCACATGACGATTACCGTTAATTCACGAGGCACCTCCACCCTGTTACATACGATTTAAATTTCAAAGTAGCTACTGTAAAAAGGTTTTGACACAATGCTGATACAGCCCATGTTGCCGTTCAAAAATGAGGATTAAGTGGGTACATCATCCAACCCTAGAGTTTTATCCTGGCATTTGGGTAGACTCCCAGCACCACAGCAATCGGCAACATGTCCAGACCTTGGTACCAGAGAGGTGAGTCACTTTGTTGGTACCCTTGCTGGCTGGCTGGGTACAGAGGCCTTCTTCTGTGGTAGTGGCACTCGTTTTGTATTGTTGGTAGCCAAGCATCTAGCTAGCTGGACATGAACTAAGCATAATGCACCACAAGTAGCAAGCAAGCAAACTAACAAAAAAGTCAGCAAAGAAGTCTCTCTGTAACAAATCAAATCAAAGTTTATTTGTCACGTGCGCTGAATACAAAAGGTGTAGACCTTACAGTGAAATGCTTACTTACAGGCTCTAACCAATAGTGCAAAACAGGTATTAGGTGAACAATAGGTAAGTAAAGAAATAAAAACAACAGTAAAAAGACAGGCTATACGGGACCATGTCTATGTTCTCTCAACCCTATGTTCCCTTAGCCCTATGTTCTGTTCCCTCAGCCCTATGTTCACTCAGCCCTATGTTCTGTTCCCTCAGCCCTATGTTCACTCAGCCCACTCAGTCAACACAGGTCTGAGGGAACATAGGTCTAAGGGAACATAGGTCTGAGGGAACATAGGTCTGAGGGAACATAGGTCTAAGGGAACATAGGTCTGAGGGAACATAGGTCTGAGGGAACATAGGTCTGAGGGAACATAGGTCTGAGGGAACATAGGTCTGAGGGAACATAGGTCTGAGGGAACATAGGTCTGAGGGAACATAGGTCTGAGGGAACATAGGTCTGAGGGAACATAGGTCTGGACATTCTGTCCACGCTCTTCCTTCCTTTGAGTGCTCAGGGGGTTATTTTAGAACGTCTGGACTTCTTTTTGCCTGTACATCCTCGACCCTCGTTTCGCAGTGCATGCATTATATCACTCTAGTAACCATGCTTACCGTAGATGGCCTGCAGGACTCAAGTTATATAGTTTTGTAGACTCCCTACTCAACACTGCCTCCTATAGGTTTGGAATTTCTTGACCCCCAGACAAAGGTGGTTCAAGGTCAGTTTTCCAATGGTCTTGATGAGCAATCAAGAGATGTAGCAATGGTTAGAGGGCTACTAGTGAATGATGTTGATGGACCTACAGAACCAGTCAAATGTTTGGACACACCTACTTATTCCAGGGATTTTCTTTATTTTCACTATTTTCTACATTGTAGAATACTAGTGAAGACATCAACAGTATGAAATAATACATATGGAATCATGTAGTAAACAAAAAAGTGTTAAACAAATCAAAATAAAGTAGATTTTATAATTGGAATTCTTCAAAGTAGCCACCCTTTGCCTTGATGACAGCTTTGTACACTCTTGGCATTCTCTCAACCAGTTTCATGCGGTAGTCACCTGGAATGCATTTCAATTAACAGGTGTGCCTTGTTAAAAGTAAATTAAAAAAAAAATCTTTCTTTCTTAATGCGTTTGAGCCCATCAGTTGTGTTGTGACAAGGTAGGGGTGGTATACAAAAGATATCCCTATTTGGTAAAATACCATTATATGGCAAGAACAGCTCAAATAAGCAAAGACAAACAACAGTCCATCATTACTTTAAGACATGATGGTCAGTCAATTCGTTACATTTCAAGAACTTTTAAAGTTTCTTCAAGTGCAGTCGCAAAAGCCATCAAAAGCTATGATGAAACTGGCTCTCATCAGGACAGCCAGTGAACGGATGATCTCTACATGTGTGGTTCCCACTGTGAAGCATGGAGGAGGAGATGTGATGGTGTGGGGGTGCTTTGCTGGTGACCTTGATTTATTTAGAATTCAAGGCACACTTAACCAGCATAGCTACCACAGAATTCTGCAGTGATATGCACTCCCATCTGCCCTGCGCTTAGTGGGACTGTCATTTGTTATTCAACAGGACAATGACCCAACACACCAGCCTGTGTACAGGCTATTTGACCAACAAGGAGAGTGATGGAGTGCTGCATAAGATGACCTGGCCTCCACAATTATGCATTCCGGGTGAAGCTGGATGAGAGAATGCCAAGAGTGTGCAAGGCTGTCATCAAGGCAAAGGGTGACTATTTTGAAAAATCTAAAATAAAAAATTAAATTTGATTTGTTTAACCTGTCTAGGATGAGTGTGCCGCTAGCGGCACTCCCCCCCCCCCCCCACTGAAAAACCAGTGCCGCGAAATTCAAAAAAAATATTTTTTTAAAATATTTAACTTTCACACATTAAAGTCCAATACAGCTAATGAAAGACACAGATCTTGTGAATCCAGTCAACATGTCCGATTTTTAAAATGTTTTACAGGGAAGACACAATATGTAAAGATGTACATCTATTACCTAAAAACACATTAGCATAATCCACCATCTTTTATTTGTCCACCAACACCAGTAGCCATCACCAATTCGGCTAAACTAAGATATTTATAGCCCCTAACCAACAAAAAAACTCATTAGATGACAGTCTGATAACATATTTATGGTATGGGATAGGTTTTGTTAGAAAAAAGTGCATATTTCAGGTAGATGGCATAGGTTACAATTGCACCCACCGTCACAAATGGAATAGAAAAACTACTTAGAGCAACGTGTTTACCTACTTACTAATCATCAAACATTTCGTAAAAATACACAGCATACACGAATCGAAAGACACAGATCCTGTGAATACAGACAATATTTCAGATTTTCTAAGTGTCTTACAGCGAAAACACAATAAATCGTTATATTAGCATAGCACATACCACATAGCAGCCCAGCATTGATTCTAGCCAAAGTGAGCGATAAAAGTCAACATCGCCAAAAGATATTAATTTTTTCACTAACCTTCTCAGAATTCTTCCGATGACACTCCTGTAACATCACATTACAACATGCATATACAGTTTGATCGCAAATGTGGATATTTAGCCACCAAAATCGTGGTTATACAATGAGAAAAGTAGCCGAGCTGGTCAGAAAATGTCCTTGCGCCACTTAGACAGTGATCTACTCTTATACATAAATACTCATAAACGTGACTAAAAAATATAGGGTGGACAGGGATTGATAGACAATTTAATTCTTAATACAATTGCGTTATTACATTTTTTAATTTATCCTTACTTTTCAATACAGTTTGCGCCAAGCGAAGCTACGTCAAAAAACATGGCGTCCTAAGCCACTAAAATGTTTCGACAGAAACACGATTTATCATAATAAAAATGTCCTACCTTGAGCTGTTCTTCCATCAGTATCTTGGGCAAAGGATCCTTTCTTGGGAGAAATCGTCTTTTGGTGGAAAGCTGTCCTCTTGCCATGTGGAAATGCCAACTGCGTTCGGGATGAACTGAAAAGCGTGCCCAACTATTCACATCGTTGCAAAAATAAATGTCCCAAAATCGCACTAAACGGATATAAATTGCTATAAAACGCTTTAAATTAACTACCTTATGATGTTTTTAACTCCCATAACGAGTAGAAACATGACCCGAGTAATATTACCCCCTTCACTAATGCTTGGAAAAGGTGCGGGCCGGTGTCCTCTAGGCGCATGACGCAGCTCCAAAAGAATGACTAGCTTCAGGGTTTTTTCATTTGTAGGGCCTGTGAACGCGCAATCGACCCCATTGGAATCGTTATCACGTAAAGGCATCCAGGGGAAGACGTAAGAAGTGTCCGTATAGTCATAGCAAAATCAGTGCCCTTTTAACTGACTTCAGAACAGTGGCCAACATTTCTGAAATCTGAATCCATGTCAGGGAAATTGCTGTAGAATGGGCTCTGTTCCACTTAGAGACAAAATTTCAACTCCTATAGAAACTATAGACTGTTTTCTATCCAATAATAATAATAATATGCATATTGTACGATCAAGGATTTTGTGGGAAGCCGTTTAAAAAAAGTACCCAATTAGCATAAATAGCCTAAACAGCGCCCTCATCCCCAACAGGTTAACACATTTTTGGTTACTACATGACTCCATATGTACTGTTGAAATCAGAAGTTTGCATACACCTTAGCCAAAAAAATGTCAACTCAGTTTTTCACAGTTCCTGAGATTTAATCCTAGTACAAATTCACTGTCTTAGGGCAGTAAGGATCACCACTTCATTTTAAGAATGTGAAATGTCAGAATAATAGTAGAGAGAATTATTTATTTCAGCTTTTATTTCTTTCATCACATTCCCAGTGGGTCAGAAGTTTACATATACTCAATTAGTATTTGGTAGCATTGCCTTTAAATTGTTTAACTTGGGTCAAACGTTTCGGGTAGCCTTCCACAAGCTTCCCACAATAAGTAGGGTGAATTTTGACCCATTACTCCTTGACAGAGCTGGTGTAACTGAGTCAGGTTTGTAGGCCTTCTTGCTCGCACACGCTTTTTCAGTTCTGCCCACACATTTTCTACAGGATTGAGGTCAGGGCTTTGTTTTGGCAACTCCAATACCTTGACTTTGTTGTCCTTAGGCCATTTTGCCATAACTTTGGAAGTATGCTTGGGGTCATTGACCATTTGGAAGACCCATTTGCGACCAAGTTTTAACTTCCGTACTGATGTCTTGAGATGTTGCTTCAATATATCCACATCATTTTCCTTCCAATCCCTTCTTGCAGCAAAGCACCCCCACAACATGATGCTGCCGCCCCCGTGCTTCACGGTTGGGATGGTGTTCTGCAAGCCTCCCCCTTTTCCTCCAAACATAACGATGGTCATTATGGCCAAACAGTTCTATTTTTGTTTCATCAGACCAGAGAACATTTCTCCAAAAAGTACCCATGTCCCCATGTGCAGTTGCAAACTGTAGTCTGGCTTTTATATGGTGGTTTTGGAGCAGTGGCTTCTTCCTTTCTGAGAGGCACTTCCAGGTTATGTTGATATAGGACTCGTTTTACTGTGGATATAGATACTTTTGTATCTGTTTCCTTCAGCATCTTCACAAGGTCCTTTGCTGTTGTTCTTGGACTGATTTGCACATTTCGCATCAAAGTACGTTCATCTCTAGGAGACAGAACGTGTCTCCTTCCTGAGCGGTATGACGGATGCGTGGTCCCATGGTGTTTATACTTGCGTACTATTGTTTGCACAGATGAACGTGGTACCTTCAGGCGTTTGGAAATTGCTCCCAAGGATGAACCAGACGTGTGGAGGTCTACAATTTTTTTTCTGAGTTCTTGGCTGATTTCTTTTGATTTTCCCATGATGTCAAGCAAAGAGGCACTGAATTTGAAGGTAGGCCTTGAAATACATCCAGAGGTTCCCCCTCCAATTTACTCAAACAATGTCAATTAGCCTATCAGAAGCTTCTAAAGCCATGACATAATTTTCTGGAATTTTCCAAGCTGTTTAAAGGCACAGTCAACTTAGTGTATGTAAACGTCTGACCCACTGGAATTGTGATACAGTGAATTATAAGTGAAATATTCTGTCTGTAAACAATTGTTGGAAAAATCACTTGTGTCACGCACAAAGTAGATGTCCTAACCGACTTGCCAAAACTATAGTTTGTTAACAAGAAATGTGTGGAGTGGTTGAAAAACGAGTTCTAATGACTCCAACCTAAGTGTATGTAAACTTCTGACATCAACTGTAAATGTACATAAATAAATAGCCTACATGTTACAGTGTAGGTGATAGCTATTGGCTACAGCCTGTCATGTCACAGTGTAGGTGATAGCTATTGGCTACAGCCTGTCCTGTCACAGTGTAGGTGATAGCTATTGGCTACAACCTGTCATGTCACAGTGTAGGTGATAGCTATTGGCTACAGCCTGTCATGTCACAGTGTAGGTGATAGCTATTGGCTACAGCCTGTCATGTCACAGTGTAGGTGATAGCTATTGGCTACAGCCTGTCATGTCACAGTGTAGGTGATAGCTATTGGCTACAGCCTGTCCTGTCACAGTGTAGGTGATAGCTATTGGCTACAACCTGTCATGTCACAGTGTAGGTGATAGCTATTGGCTACAGCCTGTCATGTCACAGTGTAGGTGATAGCTATTGGCTACAGCCTGTCCTGTCACAGTGTAGGTGATAGCTATTGGCTACAGCCTGTCCTGTCACAGTGTAGGTGATAGCTATTGGCTACAGCCTGTCATGTCACAGTGTAGGTGATAGCTATTGGTTACAACCTGTCATGTCACAGTGTAGGTGATAGCTATTGGCTACAGCCTGTCCTGTCACAGTGTAGGTGATAGCTATTGGCTACAACCTGTCATGTCACAGTGTAGGTGATAGCTATTGGTTACAACCTGTCCTGTCACAGTGTAGGTGATAGCTATTGGTTACAACCTGTCCTGTCACAGTGTAGGTGATAGCTATTGGCTAAGTTTATATAAACGTCCAACTTCACCTGTATTATTTCATAGTGTTGATGTATTCACTATTATTCTACAGTGTAGAAAATATTAAAACATTAAGAAAAACCCTTGAATGAGTAGGTGTGTTCAAACTTGTGACTGGTACTGTATATGGTGCTGCTAAAGTCTTATCAATTATATTGAAACAATTACAGAGAATAGATACTTGGTGGCTGACTGTCAAGTGGTGAAGTGAAAGGCAAACGCACACACACACACACACACACACACACACACACACACACACACACACACACACACACACACACACTGCTAGGTTAACATGAGATTGAGAGTTTGTGTGTATTGTAAACAACCTGCAGCTGTCTCCAACTCAGCCATTCACTGTGAGAGTACACAATCAAAGGAAAGATCTGAAAAAGGGGTCAGGGAGGAGAGAGGGAGTGAGAAGAGGAGAGGGAGAGAAAACAGGTGGAGAACAATGCATCTCAAGCACCTAGGTTAATCTAGTTTTAATGGGATTCCTACAGATATTAGAGCGAGTGAGTGAGTGTGTGGCTGGGGGTGGTGGGCGAGATAACCCTATTGGATATACAGTTAACTTTTAAAATGTAAGCAACCCCCAGTGCTCCACGTTAGCAATATAGCAGTCAACAGGGAGGTTGGCTGTCAAAGGTCAAACTACAGTGGAGGACACCTGGGAAATGAATGTTACTTGCCTCCTGCGGCACATGCTAAGATGGAGGTCTAGGTTCATATTGAAGATCTTTGACCATCTTCGGCTCATATATACCATGTTCTTTCTAATACACTGCACAAACACCATGTTCCTTCTAATACACTGCACAAACACCATGTTCCTTCTAATACACTGCACAAACACCATGTTCCTTCTAATACACTGCACAAACACCATGTTCCTTCTAATACACTGCACAAACACCATTGTTACGGCTGATTTCCTCCTCTTCGTCTGAAGAGGAGGTGTAGGGATCGGACCAAGACGCAGAGTGGAAAGTGTCCATGTTTTATTATCAATAAACTGAACACTACATGAAACAAAATAACAAAAGAGAATCTAACCGACAAACAGTCCCGTGTGGCACAACTACTGACACTGAAAACAAACACTCACAAAACACACGTGAAACCCCGGCTGCCTAAGTATGATTCTCAATCAGGGACAACGATTGACAGCTGCCTCTGATTGAGAATCATACCAGGCCGAACACAAAATCCCAACATAGAAAATCACACATAGACAACCCACCCAACTCACGCCCTGACCTTACTAAATAAATACAAAACAAGGGAAAACAGGTCAGCAACGTGACAACCATGTTCCTTCTAATACACTGCACCAACACCATGTTCCTTCTAATACACTGCACCAACACCATGTTCCTTCTAATACACTGCACCAACACCATGTTCCTTCTAATACACTGCACCAACACCATGTTCCTTCTAATACACTGCACCAACACCATGTTCCTTCTAATACACTGCACAAACACCATGTTCCTTCTAATACACTGCACAAACACCATGTTCTTTCTAATACACTGCACAAACACCATGTTCTTTCTAATACACTGCACAAACACCATGTTCTTTCTAATACACTGCACAAACACCATGTTCCTTCTAATACACTGCACAAACACCATGTTCTTTCTAATACACTGCACAAACACCATGTTCCTTCTAATACACTGCACCAACACCATGTTCCTTCTAATACACTGCACCAACACCATGTTCCTTCTAATACACTGCACAAATACCATGTTCCTTCTAATACACTGCACCAACACCATGTTCCTTCTAATACACTGCACAAATACCATGTTCCTTCTAATACACTGCACAAACAACATGTTCTTTCTAATACACTGCACCAACACCATGTTCCTTCTAATACACTGCACAAGGTATTTGGGCTCTTTGGAGAATATGGCAGAATGGGGATTGGTCTTATCTGATCTACATCCAACTACAGCCACGGGAACTAAAGGAATAATCAAATAAACATAAATTCATCTTCGACACATCATAACTATCGCAACCCTGATTGCTTAATCAAAGCCTAGCTCATCACATCATGGCAAATCAAACACTCCACCAGGGGAAATTCTTCCATTACCACCGTGTTTCTAATCTCTCTAATACTAATATTTACCAAGCCAACTGCGTTCTAAATAACGACCAGAGATTAACAACGGCAGCCAGCCACCACCAGCAGCACTGACGATAAGTCTCTTTTCATTAGAGCAAATGTGTGTGCTCTTAGACAGACACGGCAGCGCACTGCGAAGGGTCGGGATCCCCCCCCTAGTCCTGGGAGCTGGTCTGCTCGGCCAGCAGATAGCTGTCACTGCAGATAGCTGTAACGTCCTCCCTACTGCCAGTCCCTTCGCCTGATTACATAGCCGTGTACCACTGCTGGCCTCTCTCAGGGCCGAGGCAGCCTCTGGTAATGGCCCCGTGACCCCCCATGACCCCATGCCCGCTCTTCTTCTTGACATTTAATGTCTGTAGCTGTAACTCTTCCTTCTGCAGGCCTGCGGGTCGAACACTGCTCTGGGCTGTCTGACGCCATGATTTTGCTTCGGTTGTCACTCAGCACTGACAGTGTGATATTTGTCAAATGAAGTGGGAAGGAGGTAAGAGGGGAAAAGGAAGGAATAGAGGAGTGCATGTTGGGTAGCTGTAATGAAGATGTTATGTCTAGTTACACGTTTATAATAATGTCTGGTGTTTTACAACTGCAAGGCCAGTGGGTCACTTGCTGATGTGACTTGGATAACTGGTGGAGGTTAATAATGTCCTGTGTTTTCATAAGGACAAATAGTTTTATTCCAATGTAGATGAACAAAACACAGTTTGATAGGCTATTTGATTAAATACAGTGGATGTTTGGCCTATCACTGCTATGTACAGTTGAAGTCGAAAGTTTACATACACTTAGGTTGGAGTCATTAAAACTTGTTTTTCAACCACTCCACAAATTTCTTGTTAACAAACTATAGTTTTGGCAAGTCGGTTAGGACATCTACTTTGTGCATGACACAAGTGATTTTTCCAACAATTGTTTACAGGCAGATTATTTCACTTATAATTCACTGATTCACAATTCCAGTGGATCAGAAGTTTACATACACTATGTTGACTGTGCCTTTAAACAGCTTGGAAAATTCCAGAAAATGATGTCATGGCTTTAGAAGCTTCTGATAGGCTAATTGACATCCTTTGAGTCAATTGGAGGTGTACCTGTGGATGTATTTCAAGGCCTACCTTCAAACTCAGTGCCTCTTTGCATGACATCATGGGAAAATCAAAAGAAATCACCAAGACATCAGAAAAAATTGGTAGACCTCCACAAGTCTGGTTCATCTTTGGGAGAAATTTCCAAATGCCTGAAGGTACCACATGCATCTGTACAAACAATAGTACGCAAGTTTAAACACCATGGGACCACGCATCCGTCATACCGCTCAAGAAGGAAACGCGTTCTGTCTCTTAGAGATGAACGTACTTTGGTGCGAAAAGTGCAAATCAATCCCAGAACAACAGCAAAGGACCTTGGGAAGATGCTAGAGGAAACGGGTACAAAAGTATCTATATTCACAGTCAAACAAGTCCTATATCGACATAACCTGAAAGGCCGCTCAGCAAGGAAGAAGCCACTGCTCCAAAACCGCCATAAAAAAGCCAGACTACGGTTTGCAACTGCACGTCGGGACAAAGAAAGGTATTTTTTGGAGAAATGTCCTCTGGTCTGATGAAACAAAAATAGAACTGTTTGGCCATAATGACCATCGTTATGTTTGGAGGAAAAGGGTAGGCTTGCAAGTCGAAGAACACCATCCCAACCGTGAAACACGGGGGGTGGCAGCATCATGTTGTGGGGGTACTTTGCTGCAGGAGAGACTGGTGCACTTCACAAAATAGATGGCATCATGAGGAGGAAAATTATGTGGATATATTGAAGCAACATCTCAAGACATCGGCCAGGAAGTTAAGGTTTGGTCGCAAATGTGTCTACCAACTAAACAATGACCCCAATCATACTTCCAAAGTTATGGCAAAATGGCTTAAGGACAACAAAGTCAAGGTATTGGAGTGGCCATCACAAAGCCCTGACTTCAATCCCATAGAAAATGTGTTGGCAGAACTGAAAAAGCGTGTGCGAGCAAGGAGGCCTACAAACTTGACTCAGTTACACCTGCTCTGTCAGGAGGAATGGGCCAAAATTCACACAACTTATTGTGGGAAGCTTGTGGAAGGCTACCTGAAACGTTTGACCCAAGTTAAACCATTTAAAGGCAATGCTACCATATACTAATTGAGTGTATGTAAACTTCTGACCCACTGGGAATGTGATGAAAGAAATAAAAGCTGAAATAAATAATTCTCTCTACTATTATTCTGACATTTCACATTCTTAAAATGAAGTGGTGATCCTAACTGACCTAAAACAGGGAATTTTTACTTGGATTAAATGTCAGGAATTGTGAAAAACTGAGTTTAAAAGTATTTGGCTAAGTGTATGTAAACTTCCGACTTCAACTATATGTTGTGTATGTATACAGTTGCTCCCACACCAGTTAGCTGTCAGGAGATTTCTACTCCACATGTTACACTGCTAAACATGTTCATTCCCTTCATGACAGCAGGGATAGTGGTTGGAAAAGAAGAGATGTGTCAATGCAAAGGAACATACATGTGAAATAACAGATAAGGGAAAGGGAAAGGGTGATACCTAGTCAGTTGTACAACTGAATGCCTTTAACTGAAATGTGTCTTCCGCACGTAATCGCCATCCACGTCTTCGGCGCCCGGGGAACAGTGGGCTAACCTCCTTGCTCAGGGGAACAGTGGCCTAACCTCCTTGCTCAGGGGAACAGTGGCCTAACCTCCTTGCTCAGGGGAACAGTGGCCTAACCTCCTTGCTCAGGGGAACAGTGGCCTAACCTCCTTGCTCAGGGGAACAGTGGCCTAACCTCCTTGCTCAGGGGAACAGTGGCCTAACCTCCTTGCTCAGGGGAACAGTGGCCTAACCTCCTTGCTCAGGGGAACAGTGGCCTAACCTCCTTGCTCAGGGGCAGAATGACAGATTTTTACCATGTCAGCCTGGAACATACAGTACATGTGGAATAACAGATAAAGGAACATGCGTGTGGAATGACAGATAAAGGAACATACATGTGGAATGACAGATAAAGGAACATGCATGTGGAATAACAGATACAGGAACATGCATGTGGAATAACAGATAAAGGAACATGCGTGTGGAATGACAGATAAAGGAACATACATGTGGAATGACAGATAAAGGAACATACATGTGGAATGACAGATAAAGGAACATGCGTGTGGAATGACAGATAAAGGAACATACATGTGGAATGACAGATAAAGGAACATACATGTGGAATGACAGATAAAGGAACATGCGTGTGGAATGACAGATAAAGGAACATACATGTGGAATGACAGATAAAGGATGATGGTTGAGGGTGATGGTGAACGGGTGGATGGTGATGGTTGGACAGTGATGGTTAGAGGGTGATGGGTGAAGGGTGATGGGTGATGGGTGAAGGGTGATGGGTGGAGGGTGATGGGTGGAGGGTGATGGGTGGAGGGTGATGGTTAGAAGGTGATGGTTAGAGGGTGATGGGTGGAGGGTGATGGGTGGAGGGTGATGGGTGGAGGGTGGACGGAAGAATTTAAATGAATGAATAGGGGGAAAAAATGGATTAACAGATGACGTTGCTAAATAGAAGATTATAAACTGGGTGGTTCCAGCCCTGAAAGTTGATTGGCTGACAGCCGTGGTATATCAGGCCATATGTCACGGGTATGACAAAAAACTTTTTTACGTTGGTAAACAGTTTATTATAGCAATAAGGCACCGCAAGGGTTTGTGGTGTATGGCCAATATACCACGGCTAAGGGCTGTTCTTAAGCACGACACATTGCGGAGTGCCTGGACACAGCCCTTAGCCGTGCTATATATTATATTGGCCACACCTCCTCGTGCCTTATTGCTTAAATATGATATTTTAACACAACCTCTGGTCAAAAAATCTAATTTTAATTGCATTTAAAATATGGATGACATACTGTACCTAAAAGATCCTTAACGATACACCTTCCCCCTCCTCTCCTCTCCTCTCCTCTCCGATCCTCTCCTCTCCGATCCTTCCTGCCTCCGATCCTTCCTGCTTCCAATCCTTCCTGCCTCCTCTCTTCCCTGGGTTAATCAAACGTATCATAGTATATGAATCTGAACTCCTTGCGTTATAGATCAGTCAATCAAATGTATTTATAAAGCCCCTCTTACATCAGCTGATGTCACAAAGTGCTGTACAGAAACCCAGCCGAAAACCACAAACAGCAAGCAATGCAGGTGTAGAAGCATGGTGGCTAGGAAAAACTCCCTAGAAAGGCCAGAACCTAGGAAGAAACCTAAAGAGGAACCAGGTTATGAGGGGTGGCCAGTCCTCTTCTGGCTGTGTCAGGTGGAGATTATAACAGAACATGACCAAGATGTTCAAATGTTATCTGGCCAATTAGCTAATCTTAGAGCTGCAGAGTGACAGCTCATTGGGGAGGTTAGGTGAAGCTTCAGCAGTTCTGAGGAAGAACCCCTTAGTTCCATCGGAGACAAGGAACCATGATAGGGACCCTTCTGCAGAGTTCTTCAAAGGTATTATGACATGTTTGGACAGGGCTGGGCAGAGAGGGTAGGGCTGGGGGTAAGTGAGGTGTACATTATATATAATAAGAATACTTTTTAATTTAACCTTTATTTAACTAGGCAAGTCAGTTAAGAACAAATTCTTATTTACAATAACGGCCTACACGTCATATAATACATTGTATATAGGGAGCAGAGTTTTTCCTGGTCCGGTCACGTGGTTAGGATCAGGATGGGTAAACCCTTGGCCCTTGGTGTGAGGGATTCCAAAGTGTTAATGGTGCGACAGGTAGCCTAGTGGTTCGAGCGTTGGCCAGTAACCAAAAAGGTTGCTAGATCGAATTCCCGAGCTGACAAGGTAAAAATCTATCGTTCTGCCATTGAACAAGGCAGTTAACCCACTGTTCTTAGGAGGTCATTGTAAATAAGAATTTGTTATTGCCTAGTTAAATAAAGGTTCAAAAAAATAAAAAATAATTATTATTCATTAACCGTTTTAAGCCAAATTAATTAACTGAAATCACATGTTTCTTCACTGTACATGTTTAATGCAAGACACACAAATGGAACTGAATCCCGCCCAATCGTCCCTCCAGCCAATATTATCAGTAATATCAGATAGACATAATATCAATATTCATAGATACCCCGTTTATGAATTGGAAGGTCGCAAAGCAATATAGACTCATGTAATTTCCCCCACTGCTATAGCTAATGACAGCGTAGTGGTAATGAGAAACTGCAAGTTGATGTTCAATTTACACCTTCTTTTTTTGCATCAGAAACACAAGCATTGTAAATCAAAACAGGATAGCATGGTAGTTTGACAAGTCTCCTCGTGAGTCAAAGACAAGTTCCCCATGCGCCTGCGGTGAGGAGGAAAAGACCAGCGGACAGTGTCGCCTTTCTACCGTTTGGTGTCGCACAAGTATTTCGCTGTGTCTCCTGTAAAACTGCCATCTTTGAGCTCAAATTAGTGACATCATGCATAACCAATTATAGGAATAGCGCAAAAAAAAGCAATGATATCCTCTTGTCTTACCCTTTCATCTCTGATTAATCAGCGCGCGACAAGACAGGGGGAAATAAATTGCCGCTGCACACCGGGAGTCAGCCGTGAACTCTGCTGTCCCGTGAGGCCCGGTGATGTATGATCTCACAACATTCAACTGGTTATGTAAACAAACTCATTAATCCAGACGTGTGCTTATTCTACTATCCTACTAGTGAGTGGGGAGTCATTGTACGCGGTGCTGTCGACATTCTACTGTACTTGAATATAAAGGATGGGCGTGAGTCGCCCTCGAAAAGGAAGAGAGGGGGGATCCATTTTCAGCACAGAAGGCGAGCTCACTGCTCAGTTCACTCTGCGCGCTGCTTCCTATGCGGAGTGAGAGAGAGACGCTATGGATACGACAGGTAACGTCCAGGCGCCTTTTCAGGGAAACAGATGGCTATGGTGTTTGGTGCTTGTGTTAGAAAAGAGTAGGCTAGTATTAGAGTAGCCAAATTAAACTTGAGAGGAAGAAATATACCAAAAAATATTTTTTTATTTCACAATTATTTAACGTGCATAGGAAGTGATAATTCTGACTAATATGAATTAATATGAATGATATAGCCTAAATAAAATACCATATAGTTGACGCACCTACAAAATACCTTCTGTGCGTATTACGCACGAGTTGTATCTAGTTCTAGGAGGATCCCAGTGAATATGTTTTAGCACTCAATGTAGTAGTCTGTCTCTTAAACACCTAATGGGCTCTGTCATAAATCTGTTGTTATTTGTCTCTTAATCACCAGGAAACACCACACCAGTTGTCTGAAGAACAGCCTCACATCAACTGAAACGCACAGGAGGGAGGGGAGTGTGAGCAATATAGGTTGTGTGTGTGTGTTAAAGTGTGCATGTTAGAGAGAGCGAGAGAGAGGACTGAGGTTGGACCAGGTGATCACGTCCTATCAAACCTCCAAGGAGCTGCCGGCCAGGATCAGTGTTTACAGGAAGGATCAGAGTTCCGACCAGAACATGGTGGTACCAGCCCGCTGCCCGGGCCCCTGTGCCATGCTGGCGCTCAGCCTTCTCATGGGATACGGCGTGGTGCGCTGCATCGCCGGCCAGAATGACACGGAACCCATCGTACTGGAGGGGAAGTGTCTGGTGGTCTGCGACTCCAACCCGTCCTCGGACGGCGGGGTGACTTCATCGCTCGGGATATCCGTCCGGTCGGCCGGCGCCAAGGTAGCTTTCTCCGCGGTGCGCGGGACGAATCACGAGCCCTCCGACATGAGCAACACGTCAATGACCATCTACTTTGACCAGGTCAGCCGTCCCCGGAATTTGCGCATGCAAATATTGTCCCTATCTGGATAGATAATTAATGTGGGGATTAAGAAGAAGTTGTTTAATATATATTTTTCGGGAGCTGCTACAACATTATTGTCTTCCTGTAAAAGGTTATGATAACTTGTCGTGGGTTGCGTTGATCCGTTTGGAGACGCGCACATTTCCCTTGTGTCTCTTTAATTAAATAACTTGAGAGCAGTTCTGGGGATCAGAACATGATAATGGGAACATTGTGATCGTCGTGCGTAATTTTCCCCAAATAGCCTATTCATTAAAGCTGCAGCTCGTTGCAAGTTGATTTGAAAAGACGTCAGCTGTTGTATCTAGACCGTTCTAGCTATGCTGTAGGTTTGAGGGACGCAGACACTGCGGGGTTTACTATAGAAGTGACTGCTGCTGTAAATGCTCCAAACATCAAGTGGAGTATTTTTTTGCGCCCCGCTGGTGAGCTGGGATACTATGGACAGTATTATGTTAATTACACCCCCCCCCCCCCCTTATTAGCTAATCTTACAGCTGCGTTGATCGTCTTCAATTAGAAACATATATTGTCCAACTGTAAAACAGTGAGCTGTAGCCTACAGGCAAACAGCGTTGGCCAATTGATTATGCGTTGCGCCTTAAGGTCATCACATGCAGAGTGTAAGTGCTTGATATTTTGGTTAGTTTAACCCTTGCCGTGTCTCAGTCTGTTACTCTTTGACTCTGGGTGCTGATTGTGCGTCATGTTGACGCACTTTGTGTTTCAGGCTTTAGTGAACATCGGCAACCATTTCGATCTGAAAGCGAGTGTCTTCCAGGCGCCAAGGAGGGGAATATACAGCTTCGGTTTTCATGTGGTCAAGGTCTACAACAGACAGACCATACAGGTAAGACAAATTGTCAACATTTGCTTCACTATGATCTCTATTCAAAGTTTTCTGTTTTGTAGGCCTAATTAGTCTACTTTAGTGTGTTGTTGTATGTCGTGGAGCAGCCTACCCAAATGGGTACATTATTTGGTGCGTAAACAGAGTAGGCCTACGATGTAACAGGTCTGAATTATGATCGTGCTGTTTCTGTTACCCCAGGTCAACCTGATGCAGAACGACTACCCGATCATATCAGCTTTCGCCGGTGACCAGGACGTCACTCGGGAGGCGGCAAGCAACGGCGTTCTTCTGCAGTTGGAGCGCGAGGACCGAGTGTATCTGAAGCTGGAACGGGGCACGCTCATGGGTGGATGGAAATATTCCACGTTCTCAGGCTTCCTAGTCTTTCCACTATAATTTAATATGTGATCACGGAAATCGCAAACGTGACTCCTCCATGGTTGAGGAACGATAAAAAAAACATTTGCTATTTTATTTGAAGTGAACTGTCAGAGGAAGAAGACAGATTCGTATGTGTACACACTACACACTTTACAGTATCTATTTCATTCAAACATTAACGTTTCCATGGAGTTCGTACATCCAAATCCATCGACTAAAACCCTATCTGGAAGGATACTCGAATCGATCTACCCGTGATGTATAGGCCTACCACTTGTCGATTATTTGGATTTTATCGCTTGGGAGTCATCTAACTTTTGTCAACAGACTGTCAAGTCAGTCTACCTCTGTGTACCCTGACTGCTGAACAGATGAGAATAATATTGTATGAATCGAAAAGCTTAAAACTTCCCGAACTAACGTGTATTTACCAATGCTCTCTCTATTTTGTGTTTGTGTAGCCTTAAATAATAATGTTTCCGTCAAGTGAGGTGTATGGAATTCTTATGGACGTCCAGGAGAAGAAGAGCGCTTTCACGTCGAAGGCTTTTTTGTTGTTGCAGGAATGGAATAATGTTTTTGTTTTGTGCTTTTCATGGTGTTCCGTTTGGATGCTGAACATATTGAAAAGAAGGCAAATATAGGCTGCCTAACTATCCAGAGATGATATAAAAGATTTTTAAAAAAGCGACATATTTCAGCCAATGGAGACATCTATAGAAACTCTTTTACAAAAAAATATTTATCTAATTTATAAAGTACATATTCACATTATGGTGTGTTCTACATTTCGGATCTGCGTAGCTTTAACTGATATTGTGTCCAGTGACGTTGCTCACAAATGTACATTGTGAAAATAACAACAGAAAAATCCCAATTATATGATGTCCCGCCTAATAAATAATATTGCATTGTATACGCGTATGTATTCACTTTTATTATATAGGCTACCAGTTTAGGCTTGCAAATGACATGCAAGGTCGAAAAGGCATCAGAAAAGTAATCGTGATAGAATCGGTCAATAATAAAGTAGTGTACAGCAAACGTCCTCAGACCTGTAGCGCACTATTGACTGACGCTGTCCATGGTGCTGATCGAGCAGCCGCTTGAACAGAATGCAATGCTACACTTCACAGAGCACTGGAGCCCACACCAACACGCATTCCACTCTTGTGGTTTCAAAATTGAAAAAACGATTGTTATCAACTTTGCATGTTTCATTATTGTGAGATCAAAGCATAGACAAATCAATACAATACAATAGCATACTGACATTCTCAAAACCGCTATATTTTGATTTGAGTGGCGAAAGAAGTACTCAATAACTGTAATTATCTTCGCTAAATAATTATGCAATGCAGAGACAATGCGATATTGTTTTGGGCCTGCTGTAGAAAAACAGCCCTTCATCACACAGGAACAAAGGGAACAGGTCTTCACTATCATATCATGTAGAACGTAAAGCTGTGTACATGCCTGGTCTATTTGCAGAGGTAATGTGTGTGTGTGTGTGTGTGTGTGTGTGTGTGTGTGTGTGTGTGTGTGTGTGTGTGTGTGTGTGTGTGTGTGTGTGTGTGTGTGTGTGTGTGTGTGTGTGTGTGTGTGTGTGTGTGTGTGTGTGTGTGTGTGATAGCAAAAATATAAGTAGATGTTATACCTAATGGTGCCTAGATGTGGAATATAGGCCTCTACAATGCAATCTTATTGCCATTGGTTCTCTGATGTAGGTCAAAAAGGAACTAATTAAAACAAACATTGTGAAAGATAACGGCCATAAATGAAACAGATGGTAGAACAAAAGGAATTGGTGTGGTGTAGTTACAGTTCAGGAACATAACGGAGATGGTAAGTGCACCTAGGATTTTGTCGTTGTTGGTTTACTTCGGGGGCTGCGTCCCAGCCTCGCCTTGCTGAAACCCACAGGCCGTTATCCAGAGGAAACCATGACAAATCGTATGTGTACATACCATCTCCGTTATGCTCTTATTAGGCTTCACTGGAATACTTTACTTTGACCTTTGCATTGGACCCTCAGAACATCTGTAGTTTGGAATCCAAAACCACTTACTTGCCTGTTGCTACGTGATGCTAAAAATCCCATGGGTTGTTTTACATAGGTACACCGTTTTAAACAGCTAACAGCTAAACTCGATGTTTATGACGTATCTCTCGTGGGCAGATTGTGCGTGTAGCCCGAAGAATCGGGGCTGAATGGGACGTATGTGATGACGAGCAGCATTTGTTTGGGTTTTGGAGTTTTCTTCTTTGGGAATTTGAACGTATCAGGATGAGGCGAAGGCGGTGCTCAAATTGCTTTGCGCGCGCGTGCCCAGACGGACCGGAAGGGGGCTTTGAAGGATCGTTTTCTAAAGGTGGAGACCAAACCTGGGGGTCAAATACTTTGTTTCAGAGTTAGTCTCTTGGTGGCTGGTGTGCTTCTTGTTAATTATCCTTCGTGGCTTTGTCTTTAGGCTCATCTTTCATTTTAGCCGCTCACCCAGCAGGATCGTAAACTTCAATGTGGGACCTAACAGCATGCAGCACGACAATACTTTATGCATTACAGTCTAAATGACATATTAAAGGCATCCGAGGCATATTATCTGTGACTTCAGCCAGTTCTAAGCGAATGGTAATTTCAGTTATTCATTAAACTGTAAGTTTGGCGAGGAGTCTTAAACACAAACACACACACACACACACACACATACACACATACACACACGCGCTTAGATGCTCCCCGCAGAGACACGACTGTAATTCCTAGCCAGGCAGGCTTGAACAAAATGCC
Source organism: Salvelinus namaycush (assembly GCF_016432855.1). Classification (NCBI taxonomy): domain Eukaryota; kingdom Metazoa; phylum Chordata; class Actinopteri; order Salmoniformes; family Salmonidae; genus Salvelinus; species Salvelinus namaycush. Next base: position 6,317,441 of record NC_052313.1, on the reverse strand, counting down.
ACGTACCTAAACATTTCAAAACTGACAGAGAAAAACACAACAGTAAATCGATTAGAGCAATCCCATATTGATGTCCTCTGGTGTTGATGTCCTCTGGTGTTGATGTCCTCTGGTGTTGATGTCCTCTGGTGTTGATGTCCTCTGGTGTTGATGTCCTCTGGTGTTGATGTCCTCTGGTGTTGATGTCCTCTGGTGTTGATGTCCTCTGGTGTTGATGTCCTCTGGTGTTGATTTCCTCTGGTGTTGATTGGAGGGCTGTCATCCAGAGAGCATTACAACTGTAACGATGTTGGAATTTAACAGCCTTCAATCGTCAATATGTAGGGAGTATTTTTGTGTATATTTTCCTTGCCTGACGTTTGATCTATCTACACTAGCTGAAATAAGACCGTTAATTTATTATCACCAATAGTACTCCAACAGTGGAGTAAAACGGTAAACCGAGTATATGCCATGGAAATAAGTTGGATCCCATTGACAATCACCGTTAGTCACCGGATTGCCTTCAAATGACCAGCTGTTAGTGGACTTTGAGACCCCTGCGCCTTCAAATTACAAGCTGTTAGTGGACTTTGAGACCCCTGCGCCTTCAAATTACCAGCTGTTAGTGGACTTTGAGACCCCTGCGCCTTCAAATTACCAGCTGTTAGTGGACTTTGAGACCCCTGCGCCTTCAAATTACCAGCTGTTAGTGGACTTTGAGACCCCTGCGCCTTTAAATTACCAGCTGTTAGTGGACTTTGAGACCCCTGCCCTCAAGGGTTTAAGTAACTATACACATTTGGACCATTTATTGCTGTGTGTATTTCTCTTTGCTGAAAAACCAAGTGGACCTCATGAATCAGCATACAAAATGTGATTGTGAGGGGCTGTTGTTCTCCACTTTAAAAGTATTTCATCTTGTTCTCTACAGAGTCCTCTAAAGGTTAGAGGACCGGACTGCTTGTCGGATGACGACAAGCCGATGCCAGTAGTTGGCCCGAAGTTTGACGCTATCAGACACACAGATTGGCTCGCTATCTCTCTGATTTTTGGAGAGATAGTCATCTTGGCAGAAGGATACATGTTTCACCGCCTGCTGTTCAGAGTTTCATCCAGGCTGTGTTCTATTGTCTCCCTGTACGAATCCAAAAAGACTGATAGGACTTCCATCCTGCTTAAATGCTTTCCTCATGGGGGACGCTGAAGAACAACTCAAGCATCACAATCACAAGAGAAACACGGACCATGTACTGTATTTAACATTTTTATTCAACAATGAATAATAGTCCAGTAAATTCCAGTAGTCACTGCCTCTAAAATCCCTCACACAAAATGTCTACCACTCATTTTCTCAAGTGTTCCTCGGTTATCCATTTGAGGCTAAAGTTGGCCTAAGTGTGATTCTAGGTGACAATAATCCTTTCGCAGCAGTATTTTTATATTCAGGTGATTTCAGGCAAAACTAGCGGCACTTCCTTCGGGGTTTAAACGATGCTTAGCGCCCCCCCCCCACCTCCTCCTCTTCAATGTAATATATAATGTGGCTGCAAGCTAAAAAGGAAATGCATGCTGAATGGCAGGCTTTATAGCTAGCCCTAATGACCTCTTTTATATCAACTTTAAAACCTCCTTTCATATGTTTCTCTCCAAATGATGTCTGTTCATTTCATGGCCCTGCAGTAAAGGCCACAGTTTTGTCTGCATAGCAACAGGCAGGTAACCACCTGTGCTCTTCTCTTCCAAAGGAATAAAACCTCAAAATGTTTATTCTTCAATCACATATTAATGCTAAGACCCGTCACAGATCTGAATAGAATCGTGTCGGCAACAAAAAGGTCAGAGCTGATGAAAAAACAATTCAGAAATTGGTCATACGGTAACTATATTGAAACACAGTTTTTCAAGATATGGAACGTCAAATAATTTATTGATATCCAGCACCTGCTCACAACCAGTAGACGTTTTTATTTTCTAATTTTATTTAACCAGGCAAGCCAGTTAAGAACAAATTCTTATTTACAATGACAGCCTACACCGGCCAAACCAAGATGACGCTGGGCCAATTGTGCGCTGCCCTATGAGGGTCCCAATTGAGAGAGAGAGAGAGAGAGAGAGAGAGAGAGAGAGAGAGAGAGGAGCGAGAGAGAGTGGAGAAATAGAGAGAGAGAGAATGAAGAGAGAGGATAAATAGAGAGCGAGAGAATGAAGAGAGAGGATAAATAGAGAGCGAGAGAATGAAGAGAGAGGATAAATAGAGAGAGAGAAAGAAGAGAGAGGAGAAATAGAGAGAGAGATGAAACACAAAGTTTATACTATCTCATCCTGGAATATACAAGGTTTAAGGTCATCTACCTTTATCCTAAAGAGCAGGAACCCAGACTTCATCAAAGAAATTGAAATATAGACATTGTCATCCTACAAGAAACATGGTATAAAGGAGAAGGTCCCACTGGTTGCCCTCTAGGTTACAGAGAGCTGGTAGTCCCATCCACCAAACTACCAGGTGTGAAACAGAGAAGAAACTCAGGTGGTATGCTAATTTGTTATAGGGCAGACCTAACCCACTGTATTAAATGAGTCAAAACAGGAACATTTTACATCTGGCTAGAAATTAATAGAATGAATAACAGAGAAACATGTCCTCATGTGTGCTACCTATATCCCCCAATAGAATCCCCATACTTTAACGATGCATCTTCTCTATCCCAGAGGGGGAGATCAACCATTTACAGGATCAGGGACGTGTAATGGTCTGTGGTGACCTAAATGCCAGAACTGGATAAGGACCCCACACCCTCAGCACACAGGGGGACAAACATCTACCTGAAGGTGACAGTATTCCCTCCCCATATGCCCACCTAGACACAACTATGACAACTTAACCAACCAAAACGGGTAACAATTACTGCAGCTTTGTCAGACGCTGGGTATGTACATAGTCAAATGTAGGGTTCGAGGGGACTCCTATAGTAGGTACACCGATAGCTCATCTCTTGGCAGTAGTACTGTAGACTACGACTGACCTCAACCCAGAGTCTCTTAGATCGTTCTCAGTCAGTCCAATGACACCCCTATTAGATCACAGCAAAATCACAGTTGAACAGAGTTATGCTCAATCATGAGGCATTAAAGCCAAATTAACTGAATAATATTAAGAAATGCTATAGATGAAAGGAATGTATGGTGGAAACCTACCAAAAAACAATCAGGCTACAACAATCCCTTCTAGACAACTTCCTGGACAGTTTCATTGTAATATCCTGTAATAGTGAAGGTGTAAACTTGGCAGTAGAAAACCTAAACAGTATATTTGACCTCTCAGCTTCCCTATCAAATCAAAACATTTCAAACAGAAAACCGAAGAAAATGAGCAACAGTGACAAATGGTTTGATGAAGAATGCAAAAACCTAAGAAAGAAATTGAGAAACCTATCTAACCAAAAATATAGAGACCCAGAAAACCTGAGTCTACGCCTTCACTAAGGTGAATCACTAAAACAATACAGAAATACACTACGGAAAAAGAAGGAACAGCACATCAGAAATCAGCTCAATGTAATTTAAGAATTAGTAGAATCTTCACTTCTGGGAAAAAGTATAAAACTCTAAACAAACACGAAGAGTTATCTATTCATTCTGCAGAAGTATGGTTAACCACTTATCCAATTTCTTTGGCTCAAATAGAATCATCTTAGAATCAACTATTAACCTGTTGAGGACAGAGGGCGCTGTTTTCACTTTGGGGGAAAATCGTGCCCCATTTAAACGGCCTCGTACTCAATTCTTGCTCGTACAATATGCATATTATTATTACTATTGGATAGAAAACACTCTCTAGTTTCTAAAACCGTTTGAATTATATCTGTGAGTAAAACAGAACTCATTTTGCAGCAAACTTCCTGACAGGAAGTGGAAAATCTGAAATCGATGCTCTGTTCTAGGGCCTGCCTATAAATGTCCTTGATATTTATTAGTATACATGCACTTCATACGTCTTCCACTAGATGTCGACAGGCAGTGAGAGAAGAAATGGAGTGTATAACTTGATCTGGCGTCGAATAAAAGCTCTCGGCATGACGTGTCACCAGTTTCCTGTTTTCTGGAGAGCGCGAGAAGGGACCTGGTATTGCCTTCTGAAAAGCTGTCGTTATAGACGACTAATATCTCCGGCTTTGATTTTATTTGATAAATGTGACAATATCATCGTAAAGTATGTTTTTTCAATATAGTTTTATTAGATTATTGAAATTTATTCGGGACGTTAGGCGTGTTGCGTTGTGTGCCTTTGTTCAGGAAGGAGAGCTTCGCGCTACTTTGCTAGCTTTCCGTGCTAATTGACTGGAGAAGAGGACATTCTAAAACCAAACAACGATTGTTCTGGACAAAGGACCCCTTGTACAACATTCTGATGGAAGATCATCAAAAGTAGGACCCATTTTATGATGCTATTTCATATATCTGTCGAACATGTGAAATAGTAGTTGGCGCCCAGATTTTGGGCACGCTCTCGCTATAACTAAGCTGGATGTCGTAATGAAGTTATTTTTTAGAATTCTAACACGGCGATTGCATTAAGAACTAGTGTATCTATCATTTCCTATACAACATGTATTTTCTAGTAACGTTTATGAATAGTTATTTGGTCAGAATAGTTGAGTGTCATAAAAATATCCGCACATTCTGGGAAAAAGATAGCACAATGTATAACCACTGATTTCAGCTCTAAATATCCAAATTTTCGAACAAAACATAAGTGTATGTATAACCTGATGTTATAGGACTGTCATCTGATGAAGGTTTATGAAGGTTAGTGAAAATTAATATATTTTGCTGGTTTATTCGCTATCGCTAACGTGCCTATTGCTATCGCTAACGTGCCTTGATGAATGAATGCGGTAGTGTGGTAGGCTATTGTAGTAAGCTAATATAATGCTATACTGTGTTTTCGCTGTAAAACACTTAAAAAATCGGAAATATTGGCTGGATTCACAAGATGTTTGTCTTTAATTTGCTGTACACCATCGATTTTTCAGAAATGTTTTATGATGAGTATTTAGGAATTTGACGTTGGTGTCTGTAATTACTCTGGCTGCTTCGGTGCTATTTCTGACGGTAGCTGTGATGGTAGCTGCAATGTAAAACTGATTTATACCTCAAATATGCAAATTTTTCGAACAAAACATAGATTTATTGTATAACATCTTATAAGACTGTCATCTGATGAAGGTGTTTCTTGGTTAGTTTGGTTGGTTCTTGGTTAGTTAGGTTGGCTTTGTGCATGCTACCTGTGCTGTGAAAAATGTCTGTCCTTTTTTGTATTTGGTGGTGAGCTAACATAAATATATGTGGTGTTTTCGCTGTAAAACATTTTAAAAATCGGACATGTTGACTGGATTCACAAGATGTGTATCTTTCATTTGCTGTATTGGACTTGTTAATGTGTGAAAGTTAAATATTTCTCAAAAATATTTTTTGAATTTCGCGCTCTGCCTTTTCAGTGGAATGTGGGAGGAGTTCCGCTAGCGGAACCCCGGTGCCAGACAGGTTAAAGACTTCCAGAAACAACCGGATTCTCAAATTACATGGAATGCGCTACAGTACAAAATACAAACCTTCCAACACAAAAGGGCCTGTTGGGTTGATGGTATCCTAAATAAAATGATAAAATATACAGACCACAAATTCCAATTGGTTATACTTAAACTCTTTAACCGCCTCCTCAGCTCTGGCATCTTCCCCAATATTTGGAAAAAAAGGACTGATCACCCCAATCCACAAAAGTGGAGACAAATTTGACCCCAATAACTAATGGGGGATATGCGTCAACAGCAACCTTTGGAAAATCTCTGCATTATCATTAATTAACAGCAGAATCGTACATTTCCTCAGCAAAAACAATGTACTGAGAAAATGTCAAATTGGCTTTTTAACTAATTACCTTACGACAGACCACATATTCACCCTGCACACCCTAATTGACAAACAAACAACCAAAACAAATGCAAAGTATTCTTATGCTTTGTTTATTTCAAAAAGTATTTGAATAAGTTTGGCATGTACAAATTGCTGTACAAATTGAAGGAAAGTGGTATTGGGGGAAAAAAATACAACATTATAAAATCCATGTACAAAAACAACAAGTGTGTGTTTAAAATTGGTAAAAGACAAATTTCTTTCCACAGGGCTGTGGGGTGAGACAGGGATGCAGCTTAAGCCACATCCTCTTCAACATGTATATCAACGAATTGGCGAGGGCTCTAGAACAGTCTGCAGCACCCGGCCTCACCCTACTAGAATCTGAAGTCAAATGTCTACTATTTGCCGATGATCTGGTGCTTCTGTCCCCAACCAAGGAGGGCCTACAGCAGCACCTAGATCTTCTGCACAGATTCTGGCAGACCTGGGCCCTGACAGTAAATCTCAGTAAGACAAAAATAATGACGTTCCAAAAAAGGACGACAAATACAAATTCCATCTAGACACTTTTTCCCTAGAGCACACAAAAAACTATACCTACCTCGGTCTAAACATCAGCACCACAGGTAACTTCCACAAATCTGTGAACGATCTGAGAGACAAGGCAAGAAGGGCCTTCTATCACATCAAAAGGAACATAACATTCGACATACCAATTAGGATCTGGCTAAGAATACTTGAATCAGTTATAGAACCCATTGCCCTTTATGGTTGTGAGGTCTGGGGTCCGCTCACCAACCAAGAATTCACAAAATAGGACAAACACCAAATTGAGACTCTGCATGCAGAATTCTGCAAAAATATCCTCTGTGAACAACGTAGAACACCAAATAATGCATGCAGAGCAGAATTAGGCCCATGCCCCGCTAATTATCAGAATCCAGAAAAGAGCCGTTAAATTCTACAACCACCTAACAAGAAACGATTCCCAAACATTCCATAACAAAGCCATCACCTACAGAGAGATGAACCTGGAGAAGAGTCCCCTAAGCAAGCTGGTTCTGGGGCTCTGCTCACAAACATCAACAGACCCCACAGAGCCCCAGGACAACAGCACAATTAGACCCAACCAGATCATGAAAAAATGACAAGATCATTTCTTGACATATTGGAAAGAACTTACAAAAAACAGAGAAAACCAGAATGGTATTTGGACCTAAACAGAGAGTACATAGTGGTAGAATACCTGACCACTGTGACTGACCAAACATTAAGGAAATATTTGACTATGTACAGACTCAGTGAGCACAGCCTTGCTATTGAGAAAGTCTGCCATAAGCAGACCTGGCTCTCAAGAGAAGACAGGCTATGTGCACACTGCCCACAAAATGAATTGGAAACTGAGCTGCACTTCCTAACCTGACAAATGTATGAACATATTAGAGACACAGATTTCCCTCAGATTACACAGACCCACAAAGATCTCGAAAAAAAAAACTATTTTTATCAACTCCCATATCTATTGGGTGAAATACCACAGTGTGCCATCACAGCAGCTAGATGTGTGACCTGTTGCCACAAGAAAAGGGAAACCAGTGAGGAACAAATACCATTATAAATACAACCCATATTTATGTTTATGTATTTTCCCTTTTGTACTTTCCAACACTGTATATAGACCTAATTTTACATATTATGTCTATTCTTTTGGAACTTTTGTGAGTGTAATGTACTGTTAATTTTTTATTGTTTAATTCACTTTTGTTTTTTATCTATTTCACTTGCTTTGGCAATGTAAAGAGACAGAGAGAGAGAGAGAGGAGGGAGAGAGAGAGAGAAAGAGAAAGAGAAGAGAGATGAGAAGAGGGGAGAAATAGAGAGAAGAGAGGAGAAATAGATAGAAAGAGAGAGAGAAGATTTGAGAAATAGAGAGAAAGAGAGAGAGAAGAGAGGAGAAATAGAGAGAGAGAAGAGAGGAGAAAGAGAGAGAAAGAGAGAGAGAAGAGAGGAGAAGAGGGGATAAATAGAGAGAGAAGAGAGGAGAAACAGAAAGAGAAGAGAGGAGAAATAGAGGGAAAGAGAGAGAAGAGAGGAGAAAGAGAGAGAAAGAGAGAGAGGAGAAAGAGAGTTTTGAGTTTTAAATAATCTTTATTGGGTCTGGGAGCCCACCACACAATAAATACTCATACAAAACCACAGTTACACATCAATTAAAAACACAACTCCAACTCCTCCTCCACAGTAACTAAACACAACAGCCTCTGAATACCCCATATACTCAAAAACAGATCAATATTGTTGACAAGTTTATAATAGGCAAACTCAACCCTTAGTCTCGCTGCCACCATTCCCTCCAGCATTCCCACCACATCCACAGACCCTTGTCCCCGAATACTGTTCTTTCGGGTCTTCCATATCGCTAATTTTGCTGCCCCTAACACAAAATTAAGCAACACAACGACACCCTTTTGACTGAACCTGTACTTTGGCCCAAATACATACAGTTGGGAAGAGAAAACCTCTCCCAACGTTGAGAACCAGTCAGTGATCAGGTCAATCATCCCGACCAACCTGGGACACAGTAAAAACAGGTGTGCCAGAGTTTCAGACTCTGCACAGAATGGACACCCTTCCCCAACAGTAGGGTCCAGGTGTACCAGATGCATGTTGGTGGCTATAGCTCCATGTATTATCCTCCATTGGAGGTCAGCCGTCCTCTTATCAATCGGCAGTTTGTATAATGATCGCCAACAGCCTTTTGGGGAAGCACCTGGACCAAGCACACCCGCCCACCTCGTCGATTTTACCCCTTCCAGGGAAGAGGCATGGGACACCTTTACACATATTCTGTACATGGCCTTCTTTCCCACCTCCTTGAACTCCCCCAGCTCCGGGGTATCGAAGGAAAGCAGCATCCCCACGTCCTCCTCAAATGCCCCCACCGCAGCACTAACAATCAGTGCAGGGAACACATAATCCAGACCCTCCTTCCACCGATCAGAATTGGAAGTGTCAGTCACATACTGACAATGAAGAACTGGCAAGGAGTCACAGACCTCAGCGACGACCTTCCTCAGTAGGCGAGATGATCGGATCCCCGCTCTTTCTCCCAGCTCCTCCAACGATCTGCTCCTGCTCTGCATCAGATGACCCAGCTTGATGCACCCGACACCTAACAGGCATGAACGCAGGCTGGCTGAACCCAGAGCACTGGACTGGATGGCAGTGTTATAAAAAAGAGGCTCTTCAAAAAGCCACATCCCTGGTAGCGTGCCGGCCTTACGGGACTTGACAAGAACCCTCCAAGCCTGCATAACAGACTCAAAAAATGGAGTCAGGCCATTCAACTCACCCCCCTCCAGCTTTAAGAGGAAAAGGTGCTTGTCTAAGCCCAAACAGCCCGCTCTCCTCATCAATGCGTAGGCTGTGTCGACCCAGCTAAAACCGTCACTGTACAACAGTCTCTGGGCTGCTTGAAGCCGGAAAGCCATGATCCTAGAGGAAATGTCCACCAGGCCTTGTCCCCCCTCGTGCAGTGGCAGGTACAGGGCTGCAGCTTTGATCCAGTGTTGTCCAGACCAGAAGAAATTGACAAGGGTCCTCTGAAGCTCTTGTATCAGGCCCTTTGGTGGCTGCAAAATCATTAGTCTGTGCCACAGGGTAGAGGCAGCAAGATTATTAATTACCAGTACCCTTCCCCTATAAGACAACTGGGATAGCACCCATTTCCATCTTGACAGTCTGGCACACACTTTCTCCACTACACCCTCCCAGTTCTTTTTCTGAAAGACATCAGAGCCTAGAAAAACACCCAATGTCTTCATCCCATCTCTGCCCCACTGAAGCCCCCCTGGTAACCGTGGAGCGGACCCTATCTGAAGCTGACCTGCCCACAGCGCTTCACTCTTTCCCCAATTGACTCTAGCCGAGGAGGCCCCCTCATACACCATTAAAGCGTCTGAGAGAACCTTAACATCCTCAGCCCCTGTAATAAAAACTGTCACATCATCTGCATACGCAGACAGTGCTATCGTGGGACCCTTCATTACACCTGGCACAGAGAAACCAGTAAGCTTCGCTCTTAAAAAACAAAGCATTGGTTCAATCGCCAGACTATATAACTGCCCTGAAATTGGGCATCCCTGCCTGATGCCCCTTTGGACAGGGATGGGGCAACTCAAACCACCCCCCACCTTCACCATACACGAGGCCCCAGCATACAGTAAATTCATCCAAGACAAAAAAACATCCCCAAACCCAAAGGCTTTCATCGTTTTAAACAAATACTGGTGGTCCACTCGGTCAAAAGCCTTCTCCTGATCCAAAGAAAGTAAACCCACATTTACATCAGACAGTTTACAAATGTCTAAAACATCTCTTATCAGAAACAAGTTGTCAACAATTGAGCGATCAGGTACACAGTAGGACTGGTCCTTGTGGACCAACAATCCCAGATACTCTTTCAACCTGTTTGAGAGACATTTAGAAACTATTTTGTATTCTGCACACAGCAAAGCAACAGGTCTCCAATTTTTTATGAGAGCCAAATCCCCCTTTTTTGGCAACAGCGAAAGCACCGCACGTTGACAGGATACAGGAAGAGAACCCTCATTAAAAGATTCACACACCACTTCATAAAAATCCTCCCCAATAGACCCCCAAAAGTGCTTATAAAACTCAGATGGTAAACCATCAATGCCAGGGGCTCGGCCTGTTGAGAGCTGCATAACTGCTGTGGACAGCTCTTGCAGTGTAATGTCAGAGTCCAATGCGACTCTCTGTTCAGGTCCCAATTGAGGAAGACCGTGTAACAACTGTTCAGTACACAGAGAGTCACAATCCTCCGCCTTATAGAGGGCAGAGTAGAAATCCACGGCATGTTGACGCATTTCACTGTCATCCGTGGTCACCTTCCCATCAGGGAGACGAAGGCAGACCATCTGTTTACGTTGTAATTTCGACTGTCCAAGGTTAAAAAAAAAAGCACTAGGAGCATCCATGTCCTTGAGGGAAGCGAAACGAGACCTAATCAAGGCACCTTTCACTCTTTCATGCAGAAACGACCTCAGTTCATGTCTCTTGTCCTGTAAGTTCATGACTAGTCCAGGGTCATTCTGAGTGAGCAGCTTCAATTCAATTGATTTGATGTCCTGTTCAAGGGCCTTGATAGTCTCTTTAACTTCAATTTGAGACAAAGCAGTATACTGTTGACAAAATACTCGTATTTGGGCCTTCCCAACATCCCACCATTGTCTCAAGGACTCAAAATTCCCTTTTGTAACCCTCCATTTTTCCCAAAACAACAAAAACCGTTCACAAAACTTGACATCATGTAACAATTTAACATTAAAATACCAGTAAGGTGATGACCTTCGTGGACAGGACAAGTGAATATCAACAGTAACCATGTGATGATCAGAGAAACCCACAGGAGTAATGGCACACCTTCCAACCCTACTACAGTATTGATCAGATACGTACAACCTATCTAACCTTGCTGCACTGACACGACCTTCATTAATTTTTAGCCATGTGTACTGCCTTACTTTTGCATTCCTTACTCTCCACACATCAGAAAGCTCAAACTCAGTTAATAGGCCAGACAGGAAAGTGGCTGACCGCAGGTGAGGTTCTTCAGCGGTGCGATCAACAGTAAAATCCACAGTACAGTTCCAGTCCCCCCCTACAACCGTACACCCCTCTTGGTCACACTGTCTTAAGGTTTCTTTTATTTGATCAAACACAACAAGACGCTCTGTACCCTCATTAGGAGCATAAACATTCAAAAAAACAAACAAAAACCCCATAACATCCACCTTGACCAATAAAACCCGACCCTTGACAATCTCTGTTGTAGATATCACCGTCACCCCTAACCCTGAGGAAAACAAGATGGCCACCCCAGCACTGAAATTAGTACCATGACTGAGTATATGCTGCCCCTCCCACCACATACCCCAGTCAACCTCATTTTCCTCATCACTATGTGTCTCCTGAAGGAAAACTACATTAAGCCTTTTCTGTTTTATTTCTTCTAATACCCAAGCCCTCTTATTTCTGTCCCTTCCCCCATTAATATTGAGAGAACCTACTCTTAGTACCTCCATATAGAAAAGAGAAAGGAAAAACAGAAGATACCACAGAGAAACCAAAGAGAAAAAAGACACCCTATGGAGCATGATCATCATCATTATTTAAATTTTTTCTTATTAACCTGACCACGTTTCCCACCACCTTTTGCTGCTGTAACAGCAGTAACAAATTTCCTCAAGCGAAACCGCTTCTTCTCACTCAACTCGTCCAACCCCACCGTCTTCTGTAACATCACAGCTGACCTCACAAACTTATCAACATCAAAATATTCTGCCAATTTGACAGATTTCCCAAAAGTCTGATCCAGAAAACCATTTACCTCCTCTAGATCATAAATTGAGTCCTCACCAGCTGCTGTCATATCAGAAGAGATATCCATATCCTTCTCCTGATCCTCCTCAGCTGAGGCCACAGACCACTGACTCCCTTCTACCACATCCCTTTCAACACTCCCCACTTGCACCCCATCACTCGTACCAGGCATCTCCTCCACTACCTGGGAGACTAGCCCCACCTGAACCCCATTACCCGTGGTGGGCATCTCCTCCACTCCCTTGGGGTCTAGCTCCACATGAACCCCCTCCTGTACTCCATTACTCGTAGTGGGCATCTCCTCCACTACCTGGGAGATTAGCTCCACATGAAACCCCTCCTGTACTCCATTACTCGTACCAGGCATCTCCTCCACTACCTGGGAGATTAACTCCATATGAACCCCCTCCTGTACTCCATTACTCGTAGTGGGCGTCTCCTCCACTACCTGGGAGATTAACTCCATATGAACCCCCTCCTGTGCCCCAGTACTCGTACTGGGCACCTCCTCACCAGTCTGAGGAACTGGCTCTTCAGATCCATCCTTGCCTTCTACAACAATATTTTTCTGCTGCATAATATTTCCCTCTAATACAAGTTGCAAACTCGTGGCCTCAACACGGATAACTTGTTCCTCGGCAACAGGTGCTTGTGGCTGCTCAACCACTATCAGCCCACCTCTCCCTACATCAGTGGGCCCAGGCGTTATGATGACCACCTGCGCCCCTCCCTCTGCCTTCTCCCTTTTCGGGCAAGCATGTCGCTTATGGCCAACATCCCCACACTCAAAACACCGTTGACTACCCGTACTAGCATAAGCCATATATAGTCTATTGTCATACTTGACTTTAAACGATATCTCTAAAGTCTGCTCCGGTGAGTCCAAAAACATAAACACCTGTCGCCGAAACGACATAACCTGTTTCAACGCCGGGTGTTTGCAACCCAACGGAACAACCTTAATTGAGCTTGCAAACTTCCCAAAGCGCAATAACTCGCGCTCCAATAGCTCATTTGGAATAAACGGTGGTACATTTGAAATAGTTACCCTTGTTGACGGAGAAAAAAGCGGCGTAACTTGAATAAACATTCCTTTAAGAAGTACGCCCTGCTCAACCATACGATCAACAAGGCGCTCTTCTTTAAGAAATACCACCACCGCTTTGTTCATCCGTGACGCATAAGCAATATTCTCATATCCTACCTTCTCTCCTACGGCGACCAGAAAATCCTCCACCGTGACAGTAGCTTCAGTAACACACCTAAAGCCGTGCCGAAGTGACAGGGACGGCATTCCAATTTGGGAAGCCATCCCCGCCAAAATCAAGGTAATTTCGATACGAAAAAACCTAAATACTTAATTCTACCACACAAAAAAAATATATAATAATCTTAATCATGCACAGAAGAAACCAAAGAATGCCACCAAGAAAGAGAAAACCGAAAGAAAAGTTCTGAAAATCTAACTCTACACAACACACGCACTCCCTCGATCATACACTTCCCAGCATGCACCAAACACTCCCAGCATGCAGAGAGAGAGAGAGAGAGAGAGAGAAGAGAAATAGAGATAAAGGGAGATTCTGTTTATTCATTGTCTTTCATTATCCATACTGCTGAAATGGACAATTCCCAAAAGAAGCACACCCCTCTCCCCCCTTCGCCCCTTCCCCCCACTCCTGCCTCCCCCCTTCCCCCCTATCCCCCTCTCCCCACACCCTATCCCTCCTACTTACAAAGACCATACAGTAGGCTATGTAGAGTTAAGCAATGCAAGCCAATGTCATACAGGAACTTCTATGATGTAATAATCCCCAATAAATCCTCTGTCTACACAATAGATTCAGTCAGTGCCGAGGCTGGGATGAGACATACCAGCCTTATAGCCTTACCAATTTAACCACAGGTATTAGAATGGGAAACAGTGTGCATCAGCATTGCAGCTGAACTAGGTGGATGACATAAACACACTGAGATGTGAGCTGAGAGAAGCTCTGCCACAGAGGGGGATGTCATAAGTACATCAGGTACTGTCCTGTGTGGCAAGACAAACAACACAGTGAAACACACACACACACACACACACACACACACACACACACACACACACACACACACACACACACACACACACACACACACACACACACACACACACACACACACACACACTTTTACAGGTTCTGGGCTATGGGTATGGTCATTTGATAGATCAGTAGGGTTAATCAGGTTAGAATGTGTCCTTTGTTGGGATTCTGCCTGTCTGTAAACATCCTGTTAGTATTCTGCCTGTCTGTAAACATCCTGTTAGTATTCTGCCTGTCTGTAAACATCCTGTTAGTATTCTGCCTGTCTGTAAACAACATGTTGGGCTTTTGCCTTTCTGTAAACATCATGTTGGTATTCTGCCTGTCTGTAAACATCATGTTGGTATTCTGCCTGTCTGTAAACATCATGTTGGTATTCTGCCTGTCTGTAAACATCATGTTAGTATTCTGCCTGTCTGTAAACATCATGTTGGGCTTTTGCCTTTCTGTAAACATCATGTTGGTATTCTGCCTGTCTGTAAACATCATGTTGGTATTCTGCCTGTCTGTAAACATCATGTTGGTATTCTGCCTGTCTGTAAACATCATGTTGGTATTCTGCCTGTCTGTAAACATCATGTTGGTATTCTGCCTGTCTGTAAACATCATGTTGGTATTCTGCCTGTCTGTAAACATCATGTTGGTATTCTGCCTGTCTGTAACCATCATGTTGGTATTCTGCCTGTCTGTAAACATCATGTTGGGATTCTGCCTGTCTGTAACCATCATGTTGGTATTCTGCCTGTCTGTAACCATCATGTTGGTATTCTGCCTGTCTGTAAACATCATGTTGGGATTCTGCCTGTCTGTAAACATCCTGTTGGTATTCTGCCTGTCTGTAAACATCATGTTGGTATTCTGCCTGTCTGTAAACATCATGTTGGTATTCTGCCTGTCTGTAACCATCATGTTGGTATTCTGCCTGTCTGTAAACATCATGTTGGTCTTCTGCCTGTCTGTAACCATCCTGTTGGTATTCTGCCTGTCTGTAAACATCATGTTGGTATTCTGCCTGTCTGTAAACATCCTGTTGGTATTCTGCCTGTCTGTAACCATCCTGTTGGTATTCTGCCTGTCTGTAAACATCCTGTTGGTATTCTGCCTGTCTGTAAACATCATGTTGGTATTCTGCCTGTCTGTAAACAGTCTGTTGGGCTTCATCCTGTCTGTAATCATCCTGTTGGTATTCTGCCTGTCTGTAAACATCATGTTGGTATTCTGCCTGTCTGTAAACATCCTGTTGGTATTCTGCCTGTCTGTAAACATCCTGTTGGTATTCTGCCTGTCTGTAAACATCCTGTTGGTATTCTGCCTGTCTGTAAACAACCTGTTAGTATTCTGCCTGTCTGTAAACAACCTGTTAGTATTCTGCCGGTCTGTAAACATCCTGTTGGTATTCTGCCTGTCTGTAAACATCCTGTTGGTATTCTGCCTGTCTGTAAACATCATGTTGGTATTCTGCCTGTCTGTAATCATCCTGTTGGTATTCTGCCGGTCTGTAAACAACATGTGCCAGTTGAAGTTTTGTGCTATTCTAGCATTGTTATTTCCAAGATGGCATAGCAGTTCAGACGTCTTTTTTGTCCTCGTATTGTCGTGTCCTGTATACATATATATTTACACCTTTCTTCGCATATCTTTATATATTTTATTATCCAAGAACTCAACTACAAAAGCTTTCCTGCAACCCGCCTCACCAATTACAAAACAAAAAGTATTATTTACCTCAAATCTGAAAATCCACAGTGGAAGCTAGCCAGAGGCTAACCAGAAGCCGGCCGAAACTAGCCAGAAGCTAGCCGGAAGCTACCCAGAAGCTAACTAGAAGCTAGCCAGTAGCTGATCTGAAGCTGCCCAGAAGTTAGCCGGTTTGCTGGCTAGCGTTGGTGTTTCAGCTGCCCACGTTTTGTGGTCTTCAGCTACTCCTTTAGCTCGATAATCTATCGGCACTTTTGTGCAACGCGACTCGGACCGGAGCATACCGGGCCTATTTTTCTCAGTGTCCCCGGATTTCAGCCACAGGCTCTGGACGTTTGCACCTTGATTTCGCAGCTAGCTAGCTGCAAACCGTGTGACTATTGGCTTATGTCGATCCCGGAGCAAACTTAAATTATTCCGGAGCTAGCCAGCTGAGGAGTTCCATCAGCCATTCCTGGGCTACAGTCACCTATCCGGACCTGTTTTTTTGTTGTTGTTGTTGTTGCTGCAGATGCGGAGCCCCATCGGGCCTTCACGACTGACTGCCGACATTATCTGCCCGAGGGATTTATCCAACTGGCACCTCCGTCGCAACGTTACCTGAACGCTCATCTGGGGCCCGCTAATCGTTAGCTGTCTTATCGGCTGCTATCTGAATAAGTATATCGGACAATTTTTTCTTGGGTCACTATATCTATTTTGCCAATTGGATTGATCCCCTCTACCACACGGAACCCCACTAATCTACCGACGGAAACGCACGAGGTGTCTAAAAATAGACTTCCATCCTATGCTATCTTGCTACCGATAGCCATCTACCCGGCCAGCTGTCTGGATCGCCGTGACCCCAACCAACCTCTACTCACTGGACCCTTATGATCACTCGGCTAAGCATGCCTCTCCTTAATGTAAATATGCCTTGTCCATTGCTGTTCTGGTTAGTGTTTATTGGCTTATTTCATTGTAGAGCCTCTAGCCCTGTTCACTATACCATATCCAACCTTGCAGTTCCACCACCCACATATGCGATGACATCACCTGGTTTAAATGATGTTTCTAGAGACAATATCTCTCTCATCATCACTCAATACCTAGGTTTACCTCCACTGTATTCACATCCTGCCATACCTTTGTCTGTACATTATTCCTTGAAGCTATTTTATCGCCCCCAGAAACTTCCTTTTACTCTCTGTTCTAGACGTTCTAGACGACCAATTCTCATAGCTTTTAGCCGTACCCTTATCCTACTCCTCCTCTGTTCCTCTGGTGATGTAGAGGTGAACCCAGGCCCTGCAGTACCTAGCTCCACTCCTATTCCCCAGGCGCTCTCTTTTGATGACTTCTGTAACCGTAATAGCCTTGGTTTCATGCATGTTAACATTAGAAGCCTCCTCCCTAAGTTTGTTTTGTTCACTGCTTTAGCACACTCTGCCAACCCGGATGTTTTAGCCGTGTCTGAATCCTGGCTTAGGAAGACCACCAAAAATTCTGACATTTTCATCCCTAATTACAACATTTTCAGACAAGATAGAACGGCCAAAGGGGGCGGTGTTGCAATCTACTGCAAAGATTGCCTGCAGAGTTCTGTTTTACTATCCAGGTCTGTTCCCAAACAATTTGAACTTCTACTTTTAAAAATCCACCTCTCTAAAAACAAGTCTCTCACCGTTGCCGCCTGCTATAGACCACCCTCTGCCCCCAGCTGTGCTCTGAACACCATATGTGAACTGATTGCCCCCCATCTATCTTCAGAGCTCGTGCTGCTAGGCGACCTAAATTGGAACATGCTTAACACCCCAGCCATTCTACAATCTAAGCTTGATGCCCTCAATCTCACACAAATTACCAATGAACCTACCAGGTACCACCCCAATTCCGTAAACACGGGCACCCTCATAGATATCATCCTAACCAACTTGCCCTCCAAATACACCTCTGCTGTTTTCAACCAAGATCTCAGCGATCACTGCCTCATTGCCTGCATCCGTAATGGGTCAGCGGTCAAACGACCTCCACTCATCACTGTCAAACGCTCCCTGAAACACTTCAGCGAGCAGGCCTTTCTAATCGACCTGGCCGGGGTATCCTGGAAGGATATTGATCTCATCCCGTCAGTAGAGGATGCATGGATATTTTTTTTAAATGCCTTCCTCACCATCTTGAATAAGCATGCCCCATTCAAGAAATTTAGAACCAGGAACAGATATAGCCCTTGGTTCTCTCCTGACCTGACTGCCCTTAACCAACAGAAAAACATCCTATGGCGTTCTGCATTAGCATCGAACAGCCCCCGTGATATGCAACTTTTCAGGGAAGCTAGGAACCAATATACACAGGCAGTTAGAAAAGCCAAGGCTAGCTTTTTCAAGCAGAAATTTGCTTCCTGCAACACAAACTCAAAAAAGTTCTGGGACACTGTAAAGTCCATGGAGAATAAGAACACCTCCTCCCAGCTTCCAACTGCACTGAAGATAGGAAACACTGTCTCCACCGACAAATCCACTATAATTGAGAATTTCAATAAGCATTTTTCTACGGCTGGTCATGCTTTCCACCTGGCTACCCCTACCCCGGTCAACAGCACTGCACCCCCCACAGCAATTCGCCCAAGCCTTCCCCATTTCTCTTTCTCCTAAATACAGTCAGCTGATGTTCTGAAAGAGCTGCAAAATCTGGACCCTTACAAATCAGCCGGGCTAGATAATCTGGACCCTTTCTTTCTAAAACTATCTGCTGAAATTGTTGCCACCCCTATTACTAGCCTTTTCAACCTCTCTTTCGTGTCGTCTGAGATTCCCAAAGATTGGAAAGCAGCTGCGGTTATCCCCCTCTTCAAAGGGGGGGACACTCTTGACCCAAACAGCTACAGACCCATATCTATCCTACCCTGCCTTTCTAAGGTCTTCGAAAGCCAAGTTAACAAACAGATTACCGACCATTTCGAATCCCACCATACCTTCTCCGCTATGCAATCTGGTTTCAGAGCTGGTCATGGGTGCACCTCAGCCACGCTCAAGGTCCTAAACGATATCTTAACCGCCATCGATAGGAAACAATACTGTGCAGCCGTATTCATTGACCTGGCCAAGGCTTTTGACTCTGTCAATCACCACATCCTCATCGGCAGACTAGACAGCCTTGGTTTCTCTAATGATTGCCTCGCCTGGTTCACCAACTACTTCTCTGATCGAGTTCAGTGTGTCAAATCGGAGGGTCTGTTGTCCGGGCCTCTGGCAGTTTCTATGGGGGTGCCACAGGGTTCAATTCTTGGACCGACTCTCTTCTCTGTATACATCAATGATGTCGCTCTTGCTGCTGGTGAGTCTCTGATCCACCTCTACGCAGACGACACTATTCTGTATACTTCTGGCCCTTCTTTTGACACTGTGTTAACAACCCTCCAGGCGAGCTTCAATGCCATACAACTCTCCTTCCGTGGCCTCCAATTGTTCTTAAATACAAGTAAAACTAAATGCATGCTCTTCAACCGATCGCTGCCTGCACCTGCCCGCCTGTCCAACATCACTACTCTAGACGGCTTTGACTTAGAATATGTGGACAACTACAAATACCTAGGTGTCTGGTTAGACTGTAAACTCTCCTTCCAGACTCACATCAAACATCTCCAATCCAAAGTTAAATCTAGAATTGGCTTCCTATTCCGCAACAAAGCATCCTTCACTCATGCTGCCAAACATACCCTTGTAAAACTGACCATCCTACCAATCCTCGACTTCGGTGATGTCATTTACAAAATAGCCTCCAATACCCTACTCAATAAATTGGATGCAGTCTATCACAGTGCCATCCGTTTTGTCACCAAAGCCCCTTACACTACCCACCACTGCGACCTGTACACTCTCGTTGGCTGGCCCTCGCTTCATACTCGTCGCCAAACCCACTGGCTCCAGGTCATCTACAAGACCCTGCTAGGTAAAGTCCCCCCTTATCTCAGCTCGCTGGTCACCATAGCAGCACCTACCTGTAGCACGCGCTCCAGCAGGTATATCTCTCTGGTCACCCCCAAAACCAATTCTTCCTTTGGCCGCCTCTCCTTCCAGTTCTCTGCTGCCAATGACTGGAACGAACTACAAAAATCTCTGAAACTGGAAACACTTATCTCCCTCACTAGCTTTAAGCACCAGCTGTCAGAGCAGCTCATAGATTACTGCACCTGTACATAGCCCATCTATAATTTAGCCCAAACAACTACCTCTTTACCTACTGTATTCATTTATTTATTTTTGCTCCTTTGCACCCCATTATTTCTATCTCTACTTTGTACTTTCTTCCACTGCAAACCAACCATTCCAGTGTTTTTTTTTTTTTTACTTGCTATATTGTATTTACTTCGCCACCATGGCCTTTTTATATTTTTATTTATTTTTATATATATTTTGTTTGCCTTCACCTCCCTTATCTCACCTCACTTGCTCACATTGTATATAGGCTTATTTTTCACTGTATTATTGACTGTATGTTTGTTCTACTCCATGTGTAACTATGTGTTGTTGTATGTATCGAACTGCTTTGCTTTATCTTGGCCAGGTCGCAATTGTAAATGAGAACGTGTTCTCAATTTGCCTACCTGGTTAAATAAAGGTGAAATAAAATAAAAAATAAATAAAATTTACTCTGGATAGATTTTTTCATGAACAAGAAGTTATTGAGTTGTAAATGTGGCTTGTAGGCTGGACAAGGGTAATGTTTGGGAAATGGTTTGCAGTGATGGGTTACATACATTATAGTGTTGTGTATAGGACTGTGAAACACTTCCAATATCAAACCATCATTTTCATTTAACAAGCAGCAAAACTAAACTAGCAGCAGGAACATGTTAAATATTTATTTGAGATTTGCAGGTTGGACAGAGCTATTACAACATTTATGCCAATATATCCACACTGAATGTACAATCACCATAGTTACCACAATACAGAACCCTGCACAGATAAGCACGACTTACATAACTAACTAGTCATTGAAAGCAGAAGCTTAAGTTGTGATGCACGTATATCTTTAAACTCCACATACTGTAAATCATGTATTCATGTCAATCTCAAAATTATGCCAGATATTCAAGTTCTGATGTCAATGAAAGATTGTCTGAAATATTGGGGTTACACGGTTGCTATCATATATTTTACTTAGCAAGGATTGTCAACAGAGTAACATGTTTTTCAGGCAGTCAGTTTACGATCCAGCCCTAAGTTTTCAGGACAGACATAAAGCTATTAAAGATCTACAGACGGTCAGTCCGTCATGGATCAGAGCAGACTCTACCAGTAAAAACAAAAGCTTGAACGTGTCAAGTCCAACCTCAGTTCATCACCAACATAAAACTTGGCAAAATTATTGAATTAGACTGGAGTGAATTTAGCCTGCGGCTCCACAGCAGACCCGGAACGCACGACAGGCATGGTAAAGGGCAAAATACAGAATATATACTTCTACGGAGGCTTCAGTTTAATCTACAATCAATCTACTACAGAGAGTGAAGGGGAATATTTTTAATGGGAATATATTTCTCAGAATCAATGATCAACCTCCAACCAGTATGTTGCAGACCACTTCCTGGTACGATACTGTAAATTATAGCATCATATTTCAGACCACTTCCTGGTACGATACTGTAAATTATAGCATCATATTTCAGACCACTTCCTGGTACGATACTGTAAATTATAGCATCATATTTCAGACCACTTCCTGGTACTATACTGTAAATTATAGCATCATATTTCAGACCACTTCCTGGTACTATACTGTAAATTATAGCATCATATTTCAGACCATTTCCTGGTACTATACTGTAAATTATAGCATCATATTTCAGACCATTTCCTTGTACTATACTGTAAATTATAGCATCATATTTCAGACTATTTCATTGTACGATACTGTAAATTATAGCATCATATTTCAGACCATTTCCTGGTACTATACTGTAAATTATAGCATCATATTTCAGACCACTTCCTGGTACTATACTGTAAATTATAGCATCATATTTCAGACCATTTCCTTGTACTATACTGTAAATTATAGCATCATATTTCAGACCACTTCCTGGTACTATACTGTAAATTATAGCATCATATTTCAGACCATTTCCTTGTACTATACTGTAAATTATAGCATCATATTTCAGACCACTTCCTGGTACTATACTGTAAATTATAGCATCATATTTCAGACCATTTCCTTGTACTATACTGTAAATTATAGCATCATATTTCAGACCATTTCCTGGTACTATACTGTAAATTATAGCATCATATTTCAGACCATTTCCTTGTACTATACTGTAAATTATAGCATCATATTTCAGACCATTTCCTGGTACTATACTGTAAATTATACCATCATATTTCAGACCATTTCCTTGTACTATACTGTAAATTATAGCATCATATTTCAGACCATTTCCTGGTACTATACTGTAAATTATAGCATCATATTTCAGACCATTTCCTTGTACTATACTGTAAATTATAGCATCATATTTCAGACCATTTCCTGGTACTATACTGTAAATTATAGCATCATATTTCTGACCATTTCCTGGTACTATACTGTAAATTATAGCATCATATTTCAGACCATTTCCTGGTACTATACTGTAAATTATAGCATCATATTTCAGACCACTTCCTGGTACGATACTGTAAATTATAGCATCATATTTCAGACCATTTCCTGGTACTATACTGTAAATTATAGCATCATATTACAGACCATTTCCTTGTACTATACTGTAAATTATAGCATCATATTTCAGACCATTTCCTTGTACTATACTGTAAATTATAGCATCATATTTCAGACCATTTCCTGGTACTATACTGTAAATTATAGCATCATATTTCAGACCACTTCCTGGTACTATACTGTAAATTATAGCATCATATTTTAGACTATTTCATTGTACGATACTGTAAATTATAGCATCATATTTCAGACCATTTCCTGGTACTATACTGTAAATTATAGCATCATATTACAGACCATTTCCTGGTACTATACTGTAAATTATAGCATCATATTTCAGACCACTTCCTGGTACTATACTGTAAATTATAGCATCATATTTCAGACCACTTCCTGGTACTATACTGTAAATTATAGCATCATATTTCAGACCACTTCCTGGTACTATACTGTAAATTATAGCATCATATTTCAGACCACTTCCTGGTACTATACTGTAAATTATAGCATCATATTTCAGACTATTTCATTGTACGATACTGTAAATTATAGCATCATATTTCAGACCATTTCCTGGTACTATACTGTAAATTATAGCATCATATTTCAGACTATTTCATTGTACGATACTGTAAATTATAGCATCATATTTCAGACCACTTCCTGGTACTATACTGTAAATTATAGCATCATATTTCAGACCACTTCTTTGTACTATACTGTAAATTATAGCATCATATGTCAGACCATTTCCTGGTACTATACTGTAAATTATAGCATCATATTTCAGACCATTTCCTGGTACTATACTGTAAATTATAGCATCATATGTCAGACCATTTCCTGGTACTATACTGTAAATTATAGCATCATATTTCAGACCATTTCCTGGTACTATACTGTAAATTATAGCATCATATTTCAGACCACTTCCTGGTACTATACTGTAAATTATAGCATCATATTTCAGACCATTTCCTGGTACTATACTGTAAATTATAGCATCATATTTCAGACTATTTCATTGTACGATACTGTAAATTATAGCATCATATTTCAGACCATTTCCTGGTACTATACTGTAAATTATAGCATCATATTACAGACCATTTCCTGGTACTATACTGTAAATTATAGCATCATATTTCAGACCACTTCCTGGTACTATACTGTAAATTATAGCATCATATTTCAGACCACTTCCTGGTACGATACTGTAAATTATAGCATCATATTTCAGACCACTTCCTGGTACTATACTGTAAATTATAGCATCATATTTCAGACCATTTCCTGGTACTATACTGTAAATTATAGCATCATATTTCAGACCATTTCCTTGTACTATACTGTAAATTATAGCATCATATTTCAGACTATTTCATTGTACGATACTGTAAATTATAGCATCATATTTCAGACCATTTCCTGGTACTATACTGTAAATTATAGCATCATATTTCAGACCATTTCCTGGTACTATACTGTAAATTATAGCATCATATTTCAGACCATTTCCTTGTACTATACTGTAAATTATAGCATCATATTTCAGACCACTTCCTGGTACTATACTGTAAATTATAGCATCATATTTCAGACCATTTCCTTGTACTATACTGTAAATTATAGCATCATATTTCAGACCACTTCCTGGTACTATACTGTAAATTATAGCATCATATTTCAGACCATTTCCTTGTACTATACTGTAAATTATAGCATCATATTTCAGACCATTTCCTGGTACTATACTGTAAATTATAGCATCATATTTCAGACCATTTCCTTGTACTATACTGTAAATTATAGCATCATATTTCAGACCATTTCCTGGTACTATACTGTAAATTATACCATCATATTTCAGACCATTTCCTTGTACTATACTGTAAATTATAGCATCATATTTCAGACCATTTCCTGGTACTATACTGTAAATTATAGCATCATATTTCAGACCATTTCCTTGTACTATACTGTAAATTATAGCATCATATTTCAGACTATTTCCTGGTACTATACTGTAAATTATAGCATCATATTTCTGACCATTTCCTGGTACTATACTGTAAATTATAGCATCATATTTCAGACCATTTCCTGGTACTATACTGTAAATTATAGCATCATATTTCAGACCACTTCCTGGTACGATACTGTAAATTATAGCATCATATTTCAGACCATTTCCTGGTACTATACTGTAAATTATAGCATCATATTACAGACCATTTCCTTGTACTATACTGTAAATTATAGCATCATATTTCAGACCATTTCCTTGTACTATACTGTAAATTATAGCATCATATTTCAGACCATTTCCTGGTACTATACTGTAAATTATAGCATCATATTTCAGACCATTTCCTGGTACTATACTGTAAATTATAGCATCATATTACAGACCATTTCCTGGTACTATACTGTAAATTATAGCATCATATTTCAGACCACTTCCTGGTACTATACTGTAAATTATAGCATCATATTTCAGACCACTTCCTGGTACTATACTGTAAATTATAGCATCATATTTCAGACCACTTCCTGGTACTATACTGTAAATTATAGCATCATATTTCAGACTATTTCATTGTATGATACTGTAAATTATAGCATCATATTTCAGACCATTTCCTGGTACTATACTGTAAATTATAGCATCATATTTCAGACTATTTCATTGTACGATACTGTAAATTATAGCATCATATTTCAGACCACTTCCTGGTACTATACTGTAAATTATAGCATCATATTTCAGACCACTTCCTTGTACTATACTGTAAATTATAGCATCATATGTCAGACCATTTCCTGGTACTATACTGTAAATTATAGCATCATATTTCAGACCATTTCCTGGTACTATACTGTAAATTATAGCATCATATGTCAGACCATTTCCTGGTACTATACTGTAAATTATAGCATCATATTTCAGACCATTTCCTGGTACTATACTGTAAATTATAGCATCATATTTCAGACCACTTCCTGGTACTATACTGTAAATTATAGCATCATATTTCAGACCATTTCCTGGTACTATACTGTAAATTATAGCATCATATTTCAGACCACTTCCTGGTACTATACTGTAAATTATAGCATCATATTTCAGACCACTTCCTGGTACTATACTGTAAATTATAGCATCATATTTCAGACTATTTCATTGTATGATACTGTAAATTATAGCATCATATTTCAGACCATTTCCTGGTACTATACTGTAAATTATAGCATCATATTTCAGACTATTTCATTGTACGATACTGTAAATTATAGCATCATATTTCAGACCACTTCCTGGTACTATACTGTAAATTATAGCATCATATTTCAGACCACTTCCTTGTACTATACTGTAAATTATAGCATCATATGTCAGACCATTTCCTGGTACTATACTGTAAATTATAGCATCATATTTCAGACCATTTCCTGGTACTATACTGTAAATTATAGCATCATATGTCAGACCATTTCCTGGTACTATACTGTAAATTATAGCATCATATTTCAGACCATTTCCTGGTACTATACTGTAAATTATAGCATCATATTTCAGACCACTTCCTGGTACTATACTGTAAATTATAGCATCATATTTCAGACCATTTCCTGGGACTATACTGTAAATTATAGCATCATATTTCAGAGAGGGAAATAATCACGTTATATTGCGTCATTTACAGGAAACAGGAAGGCACAGACACACAGACACTTTTTTGGTCTGCCCAAGACGGTGTGTAATGGCTAAGCATGCCTGTTTTAAAGGATACATTGAATTAGTTTGGTTGTAAGGTGGGTCGTTGTGTAGATCGGTGCCAGCCAGGCAGGCTGATGAGCAGTGTGCAGGTGTAGCAAAACGCATACAGAATCACACCACCAGCCATGAGAGTCTATGGGGGAACCTAATGAACGTCTGCACATACTGCCTAGATAGACTACGCTGTGGGCATGCATGAAGAGCACGCACACACACACACACACACTCACCAGCCTCCTGAGAGAGAAATTAACCTTTTGCAGTTCAAAGGAAGTCTTCAGTCCAGAAAAGTAAGAAAATGCTGTGTTCCCTGGATACATCAGCTGACTTCATGATGAATGTTTGATTCTATGCCTGGAAGCCAAGCCTTCCTGCTATAGCTACATGTACTGTGAGCTTATACAAACCACTGCCTCTGCGCACGCACTTCGTATTCTGAGCCCTAGAAGCATGCTGACTATAGGAATTACTGAATAATACTGGATGGAAGTTTAGTTGAATTGAGCCCTTGCCATTTGGGATACAAAGCATGTGTGCCTGTCACTCAAAGTATTCCACACATGCTGTCATAAACGTCGATCCAGTGCATCCCAAACATGCTCAACGGGTGACATATCTGGTGAGTATGCAGTCCATGGAAGAACTGGGACATTTTCAACTTCCAGAAATGTTGTACAGACACGGGGCCGTGCATTATTGTGCTGGTACATGAAGTGATGGCGGTGGACGAATGGCACGACAATGGGCCTCAGGATCTCATCACAGTATCTCTGTGCATTCAAATTGCCATCGATATATTGCAACTGTGTTTGTTGTCCGTAGCTTATGCCTGCCCATACTATAACCCCACTGCCACCATGGGGCACTCTGTTCACAACGTTGACATGAGCAAACTACTCACCCACACGACGCCATACACGTGGTCTGCGGTTGTGAGGCCGGATGGACATACTGACAAATTCTGTAAAACGACGTTGGAAGTGGCTTATGGTAGAGAAATGAACATTTGATTCTCTGGCAACAGCTCTGGTGGACATTCCTTCAGTCGGCATGCCAATTGCACACTCCCTCAAAACTTGAGACATCTGTGCCATTGTGTTGTATGGCCTTTTATTGTCCTCCAGCACAAGGTGCACCTGATCATGCTGTTTAATCAGCTTCTTGATATGCCACACCGGTCAGTTGGATGGATTATCTTGGCGAAGGAGAAAAGCTCACTAACAGGGATGTAAACAAAGATGTGCACAACATTTGAGGGAAATAAGCTTTTTGTGCATCTGGAACATTTCTGGGATCTTTTATTTCAGCTCATGAAACATGGGACCAACACTTTACATGTTGTGTTTATATTTTTGTTCAGTGTATATAGGACAGTACAGTCTATGTGTTGTTGAAGATGGCACATTTAACCAATCAAAGTCTCTCATCCATCTATCCTGCACCAGTTCTGGTGAGGTAGCCTAGAGGTTAGAGTGCGGGGTTGGCAGGTAGCCTAGTGGTTAGAGTGTAGAGGTGGCAGGTAGCCTAGTGGTTAGAGCATTTGGCCAGTAATCGAATGGTTGTTAGATTGAATCCCCAAGCTGAAAAGGTACAACTCTGTCGTTCTGCCCCTGACTTCTTACGGCTGATATCCCGTTAACGGGATCGATTTGACAACAGCCAGTGAAAGTGCAGGGCGCCAAATTCAAACAACAGAAATCTCATAATTCAAATTCCTCAAATATACAAGTATTATACACCATTTAAAGATAAACTTGTTGTTAATCCCACCACAGTGTCCGATTTCAAAAAGGCTTTACGACGAAAGCATACCATGCGATTATGTTAGGTCAGCGCCTAGTCACAAAAACACAGCCATTTTCCAGCCAAAAAGAGGAGTCACAAAAAGCAGAAATAGAGATAAAATTAATCACTAACCTTTGATGATCTTCATCAGATGGCACTCATAGGACTTCATGTTACACAATACATGTATGTTTTGTTCGATGAAGTTCATATTTATATCCAAAAATCTCAGTTTACATTGGCGCGTTATGTTCAGTAATGTTTTGCTTCCAAAAGATCCAGTGATTTTGCAGAGAGCCACATCAATTTACAGGAATACTCATCATAAACGTTGATGAAAGATACAAATGTTATGCATAGAATTAAAGATATACTTCCCCTTAATGCAACCGCTGTGTCAGATTTCAGAAAAGCTTTACGGCAAAAGCACACCATGTGATAATCTGAGTACAGCGCTCAGCCACCAAACAGATACCCGCCATGTTGTGGAGTCAACAAAAGTCAGAAATAGCATTATAAATATTCACTTACCTTTGATGATCTTCATCGGAATGCACTAACAGGAATCCCAGTTCCACAATAAATGTTAGTTTTGTTTGATAAAGTCCATCATTTATGTCCAAATACCTCCTTTTTGTTCACGCGTTTAGTCAAGTAATCCAAATGCACAAGGCGCATAAGTCCAGAGGAAAAGTCAAAAAAGTTCTAATACAGTTCGTAGAAACATCAAACGATGTATAGAATCAATCTTTAGGATGTTTTAATCATAAATCTTCAATAATGTTTCAACTGGACAATTCCTTTGTCTTTAGAAATGAAAAGGAAGAGAGCTCGTGGCCGCACGGCCGCACACGTGACTAGACTAATGGCTTTCAGCCAGACCCCTGATTCAAACAGCTCGTATTCGCTCCCCCTTCACAGTAGAAGCCTGAAACAATGTTCTAAAGACTGTTGACATCCAGTGGAAGCTTTAGGAAGTGCAATCGGACCAAAGTTGGCAAAGTATATTCGACTAATAATATGCATATCGTAGCTTCTGGGCCTGAGGAGCAGGCAGTTTACTCTGGGCACGCTTTTCATCCGAACGTGAAAATAGCGCCCCCAGCCATAAGAAGTTAACCCACTGTTCCTAGGTTGTCATTGTAAGTAAGAATTTGTTCTTAACTGACTTGCATAGTTAAAAAAATAGTAATTTGGTTTGACAATCTGTTTTGATGGAAATCAGTTGTTTTCACAGCGCTCTCGTCTCCGCTCTCGTCTCTTCTCTAGTCTCCTCTCTCATCTCCGCTCTCATCTCCTCTCTCGTCTCTCGTCTCCTCTCTCGTCTCCTCTGTAATCTCCTCTCTCATCTCCTCTCTCGTCTCCTCTATCGTCTCCTCTCTCATCTCCTCTCTCATCTCCTCTCTCCTCTCCTCTCTCCTCTCTCGTCTCCTCTCTCGTCTCCTCTCTCGTCTCCTCTCTCATCTCCTCTCTCATCTCCTCTCTCCTCTCCTCTCTCCTCTCTCGTCTCCTCTCTCGTCTCCTCTCTCGTCTCCTCTCTCATCTCCTCTCTCGTCTCCTCTCTCATCTCCTCTCTCATCTCCTCTCTCCTCTTCTCTCTCCTCTCTCGTCTCCTATCTCATCTCCTCTCTCGTCTCCTCTCTCATCTCCTCTCTCATCTCCTCTCTCATCTCCTCTCTCCTCTCTCGTCTCCTCTCTCATCTCCTCTCTCGTCACCTCTCCCATCTCCTTTCTCTGCTCTCCACTTCCTGCTTGAAGTTTCCCTGAGTCCTCTTCCCTGAAGCTCGGCAATGCACACGGTCTTTTTCAAAGTCAACATCAACAGAGAGAGAGAGAGAGAGTGTGTGTGTGTGTGTGTGTGTGTGTGTGTGTGTGTGTGTGTGTGTGTGTGTGTGTGTGTGTGTGTGTGTGTGTGTGTGTGTGTGTGTGTGTGTGTGTGTGTGTGTGTGTGTGTGTGTGTGTGTGTGTGTGTGTGTGTGTGTGTAAGCACTTATACATTTATAACAAATTGTACGAAATGGCATTCATAACATATATGAATTGCATAAAATATTAGAAACATATTATATTGCAGTCTGTCATTCAACCCATACCAATTAAACATTTAATTTCTAGCCATGCGTTTTCAAAAATCATTCTCCATTAACTGCTTTTCCATCTTAAGTAAATCTTCCGTCTAGCTCAGGTTGATGTCGAATTCCTCAACCGGACTTGTGTGACTGTCCTTTAAAAAGTTCACGGATCTCACAATAGAGATATAGGATTATTTTAGAAATTCTGAAACAAGGTAGATTTACATTTGTTCTCATCCAAATATAAGAGCCTGTTATCAATAATATTTTTAAAAAAGTACAAATTAAATGTCTTACTTGCTTCCGGCATAGGAAAAGGGTCGGAGGCTTTGCGACGCTTGGTGAGGGGGATCTCTCATCTGAAGAGGCAGAAGGAGATCTCGGACTTCCACATGACCTATCCCTAGAGCGTGAAGGCTCAAGATTCTCTGCAGCAAAATATTGGACAACATCATGGCAATTGTTGGTTAATTAGAATACCTTTCCCAAATACATTGATCAACAACAAGAATAAGGGATTGTCTAACGTTGTAAAGAGTCCTACACACTATAATCGCTTGGGGGCTGGCACAGCGTTTTAGTGTGTCATTTCCCCTCACCACCAATACTTACTTAGCCTTTTGCGTCTTAGTGGCATTGACACAGGTTCTGGCGTGTCGGGGTAGATTATAGTGAGAGCTTGGAGGTAACGAGTGAATACCTCCTGCTGTTTGATGTCACAGGTGGGAGAGTTAACATTATTTAGAGAGATGGAAGAGAGTGAAGTTGGAGAAGTTCACTTCTCTCTCCATGGAATAACACCGACTACCTCTGCAACGTCTGTCAACAATTGTCGCTATATCTTCTAACATGTCAGATATGATGCGCATCCTGAAACTAACCCTAAAGACATTTCCTTAAATATTCCTTTGTGTCCTGCGTTTTTTGCTCATACCTTTTATATCTCAAAATGTAGGAGGTTTTTAAACACAAATATAAACTGTGGATCCTTCTCACAGAGTGTAGCCTCATCCCTCTGTCCCCTCCCTCCTCTTCCTCCTTCTTCTTCTCTCTCTCTCTCTCTCTCTCTCTCTCTCCTTCTAGTCCTCCAGACGATGCATGTGTCTTAAATCTGTCTTTATGCTCTCTTCCCCCTCTCTGCAACACTTTTCTTTCTGACTTTACTTCACAGGAGTTGAAGAGAACTAGCTTGACTTTTACTGTGCAGTGCGTTCTCTATAGTGGGATGTGTGCAGTGCGTTCTGTATAGTGGGATGTGTGCAGTGCGTTCTGTATAGAGGGATGTGTGCAGTGCGTTCTGTATAGTGGGATGTGTGCAGTGCGTTCTGTATAGTGGGATGTGTGCAGTGCGTTCTGAATAGTGGGATGTGTGCAGTGCGTTCTCTATAGTGGGATGTGTGCAGTGGGATGTGTGCAGTGCGTTCTGTATAGTGGGATGTGTGCAGTGCGTTCTGTATAGTGGGATGGTGCAGTGCGCTCTGTATAGTGGGATGTGTGCAGTGCGTTCTGTATAGTGGGATGTGTGCAGTGTGTTCTGTATAGTGGGATGTGTGCAGTGCGTTCTCTATAGTGGGATGTGTGCAGTGCGTTCTGTATAGTGGGATGTGTGCAGTGCGTTCTGTATAGAGGGATGTGTGCAGTGCGTTCTGTATAGTGGGATGTGTGCAGTGCGTTCTGTATAGTGGGATGTGTGCAGTGCGTTCTGTATAGTGGGATGTGTGCAGTGCGTTCTGTATAGTGGGATGTGTGCAGTGCGCTCTGTATAGTGGGATGTGTGCAGTGCGTTCTGTATAGTGGGATGTGTGCAGTGCGTTCTCTATAGTGGGATGTGTGCAGTGCGCTCTGTATAGTGGGATGTGTGCAGTGCGTTCTGTATAGTGGGATGTGTGCAGTGCGTTCTGTATAGTGGGATGTGTGCAGTGCGTTCTGTATAGTGGGATGTGTGCAGTGTGTTCTGTATAGTGGGATGTGTGCAGTGGGATGTGTGCAGTGCGTTCTGTATAGTGGGATGTGTGCAGTGTGTTCTGTATAGTGGGATGTGTGCAGTACGTTCTGTATAGTGGGATGGGTGCAGTGCGTTCTGTATAGTGGGATGGGTGCAGTGCGTTCTCTATAGTGGGATGTGTGCAGTGCGCTCTGTATAGAGGGATGTGTGCAGTGCGTTCTGTATAGTGGGATGTGTGCAGTGCGTTCTCTATAGTGGGATGTGTGCAGTGCGCTCTGTATAGTGGGATGTGTGCAGTGCGTTCTGTATAGTGGGATGTGTGCAGTGCGTTCTGTATAGTGGGATGTGTGCAGTGCGTTCTGTATAGTGGGATGGTGCAGTGCGTTCTGTATAGTGGGATGGTGCAGTGCGTTCTGTATAGTGGGATGGTGCAGTGCGTTCTGTATAGTGGGATGGTGCAGTGCGTTCTGTATAGTGGGATGTGTGCAGTGCATTCTGTATAGTGGGATGTGTGCAGTGCGTTCTGTATAGTGGGATGTCTGCAGTGGGATGTGTGCAGTGCGTTCTGTATAGTGGGATGTGTGCAGTGGGATGTGTGCAGTGCGTTCTCTATAGTGGGATGTGTGCAGTGGGACGTGTATAGTGGGATGTATGCAGTGGGACGTGTATAGTGGGATGTATGCAGTGGGCTGTGTGCAGTGCGTTCTCTATAGTGGGATGGTGCAGTGGGATGTGTGCAGTGGGATGTGTGCAGTGGGATGTATGCAGTGGGATGTGTGCAGTGGGACGTGTGCAGTGGGATGTGTGCAGTGAGACGTGTGCAGTGGGATGTGTGCAGTGGGACGTGTGCAGTGGGATGTGTGCAGTGGGATGTGTGCAGTGGGACGTGTGCAGTGGGACGTGTGCAGTGGGATGTGTGCAGTTGGATGTGTATAGTGTGATGTGTGCAGTAGGATGGTTGCAGTGTGATGTGTGCAGTGGGATGTGTGATATGTGCAGTTGGATGTGTATAGTGTGATGTGTGCAGTTGGATGTGTATAGTGTGATGTGTGCAGTGGGATGGTTGCAGTGTGATGTGTGCAGTGGGATGGTTCCAGTGTGATGTGTGCAGTGGGATGGTTGCAGTGTGATGTGTGCAGTGGGATGGTTGCAGTGTGATGTGTGCAGTGGGATGTGTGTTCCAGGAAGTAGTCAGCTGTATTGAGGAGACGTAGTAGGGTCTCCACACTGCCACCCTAAAACAGCACACAATCTCCCAATTCCCCCCGGCAGGGACACACACATGTATCGCATACACACCCATAACCTATGCAGTATCTCTCAAACACTGCATTACATGTGGCACGGATGATCACACACACACACACGCGCACAAGCGCATGCACACACACACACACACACACACACACACACACACACACACACACACACACACACACACACACACACACACACACACACACACACACACACACACACACACACACACACACACACAATCTCTATCCCCAGGTTCTTCCATCACTCGTGTGATTTATTAATGTACAAAGGTCAAGATAGAAAGATAGACAGGCCTTGTCATAGTCTCTCCTCACCCCTATTCTACTGACACAGGCCTCGTCATAGTCTCTCCTCACCCCTAGTCTACTGATACAGGCCTCATCATAGTCTCTCCTCACCCCTAGTCTACTGATACAGGCCTCGTCATAGTCTCCCTCTACTCACCCCTAGTCTACTGATACAGGCCTCGTCATAGTCTCCCTCTCCTCACCCCTATTCTACTGATACAGGCCTCATCATAGTCTCCCTCTACTGACCCATAGTCTACTGATACAGGCCTCGTCATAGTCTCCCTCTACTCACCCATAGTCTACTGATACAGGCCTCGTCATAGTCTCCCTCTCCTCACCCCTAGTCTACTGATACAGGCCTCATCATAGTCTCCCTCTCCTCACCCCTATTCTACTGATACAGGCCTCATCATAGTCTCCCTCTACTCACCCATAGTCTACTGATACAGGCCTCGTCATAGTCTCCCTCTACTCACCCCCAGTCTACTGATACAGGCCTCGTCATAGTCTCCCTCTCCTCACCCCTAGTCTACTGATACAGGCCTCATCATAGTCTCCCTCTCCTCACCTCTAGTCTACTGATACAGGCCTCGTCATAGTCTCCCTCTACTCACCTCTAGTCTACTGATACAGGCCTCGTCATAGTCTCCCTCTACTCACCCCTAGTCTACTGATACAGGCCTCATCATAGTCTCCCTCTACTCACCCCTAGTCTACTGTTAAAGGCCTCGTCATAGTCTCCCTCTCCTCACCCATAGTCTACTGATACAGGCCTCATCATAGTCTCCCTCTACTCACCTCTAGTCTACTGATACAGGCCTCGTCATAGTCTCCCTCTACTCACCCCTAGTCTACTGATACAGGCCTCGTCATAGTCTCCCTCTACTCACCTCTAGTCTACTGATACAGGCCTCATCATAGTCTCCCTCTACTCACCCATAGTCTACTGATACAGGCCTCATCATAGTCTCTACTCACCTCTAGTCTACTGATACAGGCCTCGTCATAGTCTCCCTCTACTCACCCCTAGTCTACTGATACAGGCCTCATCATAGTCTCCCTCTACTCACCCCTAGTCTACTGTTAAAGGCCTCGTCATAGTCTCCCTCTCCTCACCCATAGTCTACTGATACAGGCCTCATCATAGTCTCCCTCTACTCACCTCTAGTCTACTGATACAGGCCTCGTCATAGTCTCCCTCTACTCACCCCTAGTCTACTGATACAGGCCTCGTCATAGTCTCCCTCTACTCACCTCTAGTCTACTGATACAGGCCTCATCATAGTCTCCCTCTACTCACCCATAGTCTACTGATACAGGCCTCATCATAGTCTCTACTCACCTCTAGTCTACTGATACAGGCCTCGTCATAGTCTCTACTCACCCCTAGTCTACTGATACAGGCCTCATCATAGTCTCCCTCTCCTCACCCCTAGTCTACTGATACAGGCCTCGTCATAGTCTCTACTCACCCCTATTCTACTGATACAGGCCTCATCATAGTCTCTCCTCACCCCTATTCTACTGATACAGGCCTCATCATAGTCTCCCTCTACTCACCCATAGTCTACTGATACAGGCCTCGTCATAGTCTCCCTCTCCTCACCCCTAGTCTACTGATACAGGCCTCGTCATAGTCTCTACTCACCTCTAGTCTACTGATACAGGCCTCGTCATAGTCTCCCTCTCCTCACCCCTATTCTACTGATACAGGCCTCATCATAGTCTCCCTCTCCTCACCCCTAGTCTACTGATACAGGCCTCGTCATAGTCTCTACTCACCCCTATTCTACTGATACAGGCCTCATCATAGTCTCTCCTCACCCCTATTCTACTGATACAGGCCTCATCATAGTCTCCCTCTACTCACCCCTAGTCTACTGATACAGGCCTCGTCATAGTCTCCCTCTCCTCACCCCTAGTCTACTGATACAGGCCTCGTCATAGTCTCTACTCACCTCTAGTCTACTGATACAGGCCTCGTCATAGTCTCCCTCTCCTCACCCCTAGTCTACTGATACAGGCCTCATCATAGTCTCTACTCACCTCTAGTCTACTGATACAGGCCTCATCATAGTCTCTACTCACCTCTAGTCTACTGATACAGGCCTCATCATAGTCTCTCCTCACCCCTAGTCTACTGATACAGGCCTCATCATAGTCTCTCCTCACCCCTAGTCTACTGATACAGGCCTCGTCATAGTCTCCCTCTACTCACCCCTAGTCTACTGATACAGGCCTCATCATAGTCTCTCCTCACCCCTAGTCTACTGATACAGGCCTCATCATAGTCTCTACTCACCCCTAGTCTACTGATACAGGCCTCATCATAGTCTCCCTCTACTCACCCCTAGTCTACTGATACAGGCCTCGTCATAGTCTCTACTCACCCCTAGTCTACTGATACAGGCCTCGTCATAGTCTCTACTCACCTCTAGTCTACTGATACAGGCCTCATCATAGTCTCTCCTCACCCATAGTCTACTGATACAGGCCTCATCATAGTCTCTCCTCACCCCTAGTCTACTGATACAGGCCTCATCATAGTCTCTACTCACCCCTAGTCTACTGATACAGGCCTCATCATGGTCTCCCTCTACTCACCCCTAGTCTACTGATACAGGCCTCGTCATAGTCTCTCCTCACCCCTAGTCTACTGATACAGGCCTCGTCATAGTCTCTCCTCACCCCTAGTCTACTGATACAGGCCTCGTCATAGTCTCTACTCACCCCTAGTCTACTGATACAGGCCTCATCATAGTCTCTACTCACCCCTATTCTACTGATACAGGCCTCATCATAGTCTCCCTCTACTCACCCCTAGTCTACTGATACAGGCCTCGTCATAGTCTCCCTCTCCTCACCCCTAGTCTACTGATACAGGCCTCGTCATAGTCTCTACTCACCCCTAGTCTACTGATACAGGCCTCGTCATAGTCTCTACTCACCTCTAGTCTACTGATACAGGCCTCATCATAGTCTCTCCTCACCCATAGTCTACTGATACAGGCCTCGTCATAGTCTCTCCTCACCCCTAGTCTACTGATACAGGCCTCATCATAGTCTCTACTCACCTCTAGTCTACTGATACAGGCCTCATCATAGTCTCCCTCTCCTCACCCCTAGTCTACTGATACAGGCCTCATCATAGTCTCTACTCACCCCTAGTCTACTGATACAGGCCTCGTCATAGTCTCCCTCTACTCACCCCTAGTCTACTGATACAGGCCTCGTCATAGTCTCTACTCACCCCTAGTCTACTGATACAGGCCTCATCATAGTCTCTACTCACCCCTAGTCTACTGATACAGGCCTCATCATAGTCTCTACTCACCCCTAGTCTACTGATACAGGCCTCATCATAGTCTCCCTCTACTCACCCCTATTCTACTGATACAGGCCTCATCATAGTCTCCCTCTCCTCACCCCTATTCTACTGATACAGGCCTCATCATAGTCTCTCCTCACCCCTAGTCTACTGATACAGGCCTCATCATAGTCTCTCCTCACCCCTAGTCTACTGATACAGGCCTCATCATAGTCTCTACTCACCTCTAGTCTACTGATACAGGCCTCATCATAGTCTCTCCTCACCCCTAGTCTACTGATACAGGCCTCATCATAGTCTCTCCTCACCCCTAGTCTACTGATACAGGCCTCATCATAGTCTCTACTCACCCATAGTCTACTGATACAGGCCTCATCATAGTCTCTCCTCACCCCTAGTCTACTGATACAGGCCTCGTCATAGTCTCTCCTCACCCCTAGTCTACTGATACAGGCCTCGTCATAGTCTCTACTCACCCCTAGTCTACTGATACAGGCCTCGTCATAGTCTCCCTCTCCTCACCCATAGTCTACTGATACAGGCCTTGTCATAGTCTCCCTCTACTCACCCCTAGTCTACTGATACAGGCCTCGTCATAGTCTCCCTCTCCTCACCCCTAGTCTACTGATACAGGCCTCATCATAGTCTCTCCTCACCCCTAGTCTACTGATACAGGCCTCGTCATAGTCTCTCCTCACCCCTAGTCTATTGATACAGGCCTCGTCATAGTATCTACTCACCCCTAGTCTACTGATACAGGCCTCGTCATAGTCTCCCTCTCCTCACCCATAGTCTACTGATACAGGCCTCGTCATAGTCTCCCTCTACTCACCCCTAGTCTACTGATACAGGCCTCGTCATAGTCTCCCTCTCCTCACCCCTAGTCTACTGATACAGGCCTCATCATAGTCTCTCCTCACCCCTATTCTACTGATACAGGCCTCATCATAGTCTCCCTCTACTCACCCATAGTCTACTGATACAGGCCTCGTCATAGTCTCCCTCTACTCACCCCTAGTCTACTGATACAGGCCTCGTCATAGTCTCCCTCTACTCACCCCTATTCTACTGATACAGGCCTCATCATAGTCTCTCCTCACCCCTAGTCTACTGATACAGGCCTCATCATAGTCTCCCTCTCCTCACCCCTAGTCTACTGATACAGGCCTCGTCATAGTCTCCCTCTACTCACCCCTAGTCTACTGATACAGGCCTCATCATAGTCTCCCTCTCCTCACCCCTAGTCTACTGATACAGGCCTCATCATAGTCTCCCTCTCCTCACCCCTAGTCTACTGATACAGGCCTCATCATAGTCTCCCTCTCCTCACCCCTATTCTACTGATACAGGCCTCATCATAGTCTCCCTCTCCTCACCCCTAGTCTACTGATACAGGCCTCATCATAGTCTCCCTCTCCTCACCCCTAGTCTACTGATACAGGCCTCATCATAGTCTCTCCTCACCCCTAGTCTACTGATACAGGCCTCGTCATAGTCTCCCTCTCCTCACCCCTAGTCTACTGATACAGGCCTCATCATAGTCTCCCTCTCCTCACCCCTAGTCTACTGATACAGGCCTCGTCATAGTCTCCCTCTACTCACCCCTAGTCTACTGATACAGGCCTCATCATAGTCTCCCTCTCCTCACCCCTAGTCTACTGATACAGGCCTCATCATAGTCTCCCTCTCCTCACCCCTAGTCTACTGATACAGGCCTCATCATAGTCTCCCTCTCCTCACCCCTAGTCTACTGATACAGGCCTCGTCATAGTCTCCCTCTACTCACCTCTAGTCTACTGATACAGGCCTCATCATAGTCTCCCTCTACTCACCCATAGTCTACTGATACAGGCCTCATCATAGTCTCTACTCACCTCTAGTCTACTGATACAGGCCTCGTCATAGTCTCTACTCACCCCTAGTCTACTGATACAGGCCTCATCATAGTCTCCCTCTCCTCACCCCTAGTCTACTGATACAGGCCTCGTCATAGTCTCTACTCAGCCCTATTCTACTGATACAGGCCTCATCATAGTCTCTCCTCACCCCTATTCTACTGATACAGGCCTCATCATAGTCTCCCTCTACTCACCCCTAGTCTACTGATACAGGCCTCGTCATAGTCTCCCTCTCCTCACCCCTAGTCTACTGATACAGGCCTCGTCATAGTCTCTACTCACCTCTAGTCTACTGATACAGGCCTCGTCATAGTCTCCCTCTCCTCACCCCTATTCTACTGATACAGGCCTCATCATAGTCTCCCTCTCCTCACCCCTAGTCTACTGATACAGGCCTCGTCATAGTCTCTACTCACCCCTATTCTACTGATACAGGCCTCATCATAGTCTCTCCTCACCCCTATTCTACTGATACAGGCCTCATCATAGTCTCCCTCTACTCACCCCTAGTCTACTGATACAGGCCTCGTCATAGTCTCCCTCTCCTCACCCCTAGTCTACTGATACAGGCCTCGTCATAGTCTCTACTCACCTCTAGTCTACTGATACAGGCCTCGTCATAGTCTCCCTCTCCTCACCCCTAGTCTACTGATACAGGCCTCATCATAGTCTCTACTCACCTCTAGTCTACTGATACAGGCCTCATCATAGTCTCTACTCACCTCTAGTCTACTGATACAGGCCTCATCATAGTCTCTACTCACCTCTAGTCTACTGATACAGGCCTCGTCATAGTCTCTACTCACCCCTAGTCTACTGATACAGGCCTCGTCATAGTCTCTACTCACCTCTAGTCTACTGATACAGGCCTCATCATAGTCTCTCCTCACCCATAGTCTACTGATACAGGCCTCATCATAGTCTCTCCTCACCCCTAGTCTACTGATACAGGCCTCATCATAGTCTCTACTCACCCCTAGTCTACTGATACAGGCCTCATCATAGTCTCCCTCTACTCACCCCTAGTCTACTGATACAGGCCTCGTCATAGTCTCTCCTCACCCCTAGTCTACTGATACAGGCCTCGTCATAGTCTCTCCTCACCCCTAGTCTACTGATACAGGCCTCGTCATAGTCTCTACTCACCCCTAGTCTACTGATACAGGCCTCATCATAGTCTCTACTCACCCCTATTCTACTGATACAGGCCTCATCATAGTCTCCCTCTACTCACCCCTAGTCTACTGATACAGGCCTCGTCATAGTCTCCCTCTCCTCACCCCTAGTCTACTGATACAGGCCTCATCATAGTCTCTACTCACCCCTAGTCTACTGATACAGGCCTCATCATAGTCTCTACTCACCCCTAGTCTACTGATACAGGCCTCATCATAGTCTCCCTCTACTCACCTCTAGTCTACTGATACAGGCCTCATCATAGTCTCCCTCTCCTCACCCCTATTCTACTGATACAGGCCTCATCATAGTCTCTCCTCACCCCTAGTCTACTGATACAGGCCTCATCATAGTCTCTCCTCACCCCTAGTCTACTGATACAGGCCTCATCATAGTCTCCCTCTCCTCACCCCTAGTCTACTGATACAGGCCTCATCATAGTCTCTACTCACCCCTAGTCTACTGATACAGGCCTCATCATAGTCTCTCCTCACCCATAGTCTACTGATACAGGCCTCATCATAGTCTCCCTCTCCTCACCCCTAGTCTACTGATACAGGCCTCATCATAGTCTCTACTCACCCCTAGTCTACTGATACAGGCCTCGTCATAGTCTCCCTCTACTCACCCCTAGTCTACTGATACAGGCCTCATCATAGTCTCTCCTCACCCCTAGTCTACTGATACAGGCCTCATCATAGTCTCTCCTCACCCCTAGTCTACTGATACAGGCCTCGTCATAGTCTCTCCTCACCCCTAGTCTACTGATACAGGCCTCGTCATAGTCTCTACTCACCCCTAGTCTACTGATACAGGCCTCGTCATAGTCTCCCTCTCCTCACCCATAGTCTACTGATACAGGCCTCGTCATAGTCTCCCTCTACTCACCCCTAGTCTACTGATACAGGCCTCATCATAGTCTCCCTCTACTCACCTCTAGTCTACTGATACAGGCCTCGTCATAGTCTCCCTCTACTCACCCCTAGTCTACTGATACAGGCCTCGTCATAGTCTCCCTCTACTCACCCCTATTCTACTGATACAGGCCTCGTCATAGTCTCCCTCTACTCACCCCTAGTCTACTGATACAGGCCTCGTCATAGTCTCCCTCTCCTCACCCCTAGTCTACTGATACAGGCCTCATCATAGTCTCTCCTCACCCCTAGTCTACTGATACAGGCCTCATCATAGTCTCTACTCACCCCTAGTCTACTGATACAGGCCTCATCATAGTCTCCCTCTACTCACCTCTAGTCTACTGATACAGGCCTCATCATAGTCTCCCTCTCCTCACCCCTATTCTACTGATACAGGCCTCATCATAGTCTCTCCTCACCCCTAGTCTACTGATACAGGCCTCATCATAGTCTCTCCTCACCCCTAGTCTACTGATACAGGCCTCATCATAGTCTCCCTCTCCTCACCCCTAGTCTACTGATACAGGCCTCATCATAGTCTCTACTCACCCCTAGTCTACTG
The DNA here is from genome assembly GCF_016432855.1 of Salvelinus namaycush. Lineage (NCBI taxonomy): Eukaryota > Metazoa > Chordata > Actinopteri > Salmoniformes > Salmonidae > Salvelinus > Salvelinus namaycush. The sequence continues at coordinate 6,275,607 of NC_052313.1, read as the reverse complement.
ATACAGGCCTCATCATAGTCTCTCCTCACCCCTATTCTACTGATACAGGCCTCATCATAGTCTCCCTCTACTCACCCATAGTCTACTGATACAGGCCTCGTCATAGTCTCCCTCTACTCACCCCTAGTCTACTGATACAGGCCTCGTCATAGTCTCCCTCTACTCACCCCTATTCTACTGATACAGGCCTCATCATAGTCTCTCCTCACCCCTAGTCTACTGATACAGGCCTCGTCATAGTCTCTCCTCACCCCTATTCTACTGATACAGGCCTCATCATAGTCTCCCTCTCCTCACCCCTAGTCTACTGATACAGGCCTCATCATAGTCTCTACTCACCCCTAGTCTACTGATACAGGCCTCATCATAGTCTCCCTCTCCTCACCCCTAGTCTACTGATACAGGCCTCATCATAGTCTCCCTCTCCTCACCCCTAGTCTACTGATACAGGCCTCGTCATAGTCTCCCTCTACTCACCCCTAGTCTACTGATACAGGCCTCATCATAGTCTCCCTCTCCTCACCCCTAGTCTACTGATACAGGCCTCATCATAGTCTCCCTCTCCTCACCCCTAGTCTACTGATACAGGCCTCATCATAGTCTCCCTCTCCTCACCCCTATTCTACTGATACAGGCCTCATCATAGTCTCTCCTCACCCCTAGTCTACTGATACAGGCCTCGTCATAGTCTCCCTCTACTCACCCCTAGTCTACTGATACAGGCCTCGTCATAGTCTCCCTCTCCTCACCCCTAGTCTACTGATACAGGCCTCATCATAGTCTCCCTCTACTCACCTCTAGTCTACTGATACAGGCCTCGTCATAGTCTCCCTCTACTCACCCCTAGTCTACTGATACAGGCCTCATCATAGTCTCCCTCTCCTCACCCCTAGTCTACTGATACAGGCCTCATCATAGTCTCTCCTCACCCCTAGTCTACTGATACAGGCCTCGTCATAGTCTCCCTCTACTCACCCCTAGTCTACTGATACAGGCCTCATCATAGTCTCCCTCTACTCACCCCTATTCTACTGATACAGGCCTCATCATAGTCTCTCCTCACCCCTATTCTACTGATACAGGCCTCGTCATAGTCTCTCCTCACCCCTATTCTACTGATACAGGCCTCGTCATAGTCTCTCCTCACCCCTATTCTACTGATACAGGCCTCATCATAGTCTCCCTCTACTCACCCCTATTCTACTGATACAGGCCTCATCATAGTCTCCCTCTACTCACCCCTAGTCTACTGATACAGGCCTCGTCATAGTCTCCCTCTCCTCACCCCTATTCTACTGATACAGGCCTCATCATAGTCTCTACTCACCCCTAGTCTACTGATACAGGCCTCGTCATAGTCTCCCTCTCCTCACCCCTATTCTACTGATACAGGCCTCATCATAGTCTCTACTCACCCCTAGTCTACTGATACAGGCCTCATCATAGTCTCTCCTCACCCCTATTCTACTGATACAGGCCTCATCATAGTCTCCCTCTACTCACCCCTAGTCTACTGATACAGGCCTCGTCATAGTCTCCCTCTCCTCACCCCTATTCTACTGATACAGGCCTCATCATAGTCTCCCTCTCCTCACCCCTATTCTACTGATACAGGCCTCATCATAGTCTCCCTCTCCTCACCCCTATTCTACTGATACAGGCCTCATCATAGTCTCCCTCTCCTCACCCCTATTCTACTGATACAGGCCTCATCATAGTCTCTACTCACCCCTAGTCTACTGATACAGGCCTCGTCATAGTCTCTACTCACCCCTAGTCTACTGATACAGGCCTCGTCATAGTCTCCCTCTCCTCACCCCTAGTCTACTGATACAGGCCTCGTCATAGTCTCCCTCTCCTCACCCCTAGTCTACTGATACAGGCCTCGTCATAGTCTCCCTCTCCTCACCCCTAGTCTACTGATACAGTCCTCGTCGGTGCCTCCCTCCCCTCCCTTCCAACGCCCCTGATATTTTACATCCATTACCATTTTTTTATATGAGATCTAACCCCACAAATTCTCAGCACGGTTGTCTCTCTTCAGCTAACAACCATGCCCCTGTGAATCTCAGCACGGTTGTCTCTCTTCAGCTAACAACCATGCCCCTGTGAATCTCAGCACGGTTGTCTCTCTTCAGCTAACAACCATGCCCCTGTGAATCTCAGCACGGTTGTCTCTCTTCAGCTAACAACCATGCCCCTGTGAATCTCAGCACGGTTGTCTCTCTTCAGCTAACAACCATGCCCCTGTGAATCTCAGCACGGTTGTCTCTCTTCAGCTAACAACCATGCCCCTGTGAATCTCAGCACGGTTGTCTCTCTTCAGCTAACAACCATGCCCCTGTGAATCTCATCAGGAGAATATCAGGACATGCAAACAGGACACATTGGCTTCCAGGAGAGCTGAAATCAATCTAAACTAAAATATGCAGGGATAGAAGAAGAAGAAGAAGCTTTGGATGTTGTGGAGAGAGAGAGAGACTGAGAGAGGGCGAGAAGGAGGGGGGGTAATGTGTTTTGGAGAGAGAGAGAGAGACTGAGGGAGGGAGGGCGAGATGGAGGGGGGTAATGTGTTTTGGAGAGAGAGAGAGAGACTGAGGGAGGGCGAGAAGGAGGGGGGGTAATGTGTTTTGGAGAGAGAGAGAGAGACTGAGGGAGGGAGGGCGAGATGGAGGGGGGTAATGCGTTTTGGAGAGAGAGAGAGAGACTGAGGGAGGGCGAGATGGAGGGGGGTAATGTGTTTTGGAGAGAGAGAGAGAGAGAGAGAGAGAGAGAGACTGAGGGAGGGCGAGAAGGAGGGGGGTAATGTGTTTTGGAGAGAGAGAGAGAGAGAGAGAGAGACTGAGGGAGGGCGAGAAGGAGGGGGGGTAATGTGTTTTGGAGAGAGAGAGAGAGAGAAAGACTGAGGGAGGGCGAGAAGGAGGGGGGGTAATGTGTTTTGGAGAGAGAGAGATAGAGAGAGAGGGAGTGCGAGATGGAGGGGGATAGCGTGATTGGAGAGAGAGAGAGAGAATGAGGGAAGGCTAGTTGGAGGGGGGTAATGTGTTTTGGAGAGAGAGAGACTGAGGGAGGGCGAGATGGAGGGGGGTAATGTGTTTTGGAGAGAGAGAGACTGAGGGAGGGCGAGATGGAGGGGGGTAATGTGTTTGGGTAATGTGAATGTGAAATGCCACATCATCAATTACTGAATGATTGAAGACAAACAAAGTATAGTTGGTGAAGAGCATCTAATGGATACACACTGATTAAGTACTAGTCCTCTAGATTTATTGTTTTCATATTTACATTACACTGTGCGCCCATACAACAACTTCAGTGTTATTGCTTATGTTTATATGAGCTGTTATGAAGTTGTCTGACGCACCTTGAGATTTGCAAGATGAATAGGTAAACGTTGTAATTTCAAGTGCCACAATCGCTTGGCATTTATGATTGATTTATTGTCAAATTAAAGCACGGCAAATTTAGTCTTAGAATGTTTAAGTTTGCTCATACGCGCACCTGGTGCTTTAGGGATGGACTGTCTGTTGGTTTTAATCCTTACTTTTTAATCAGGGACTTAGTTATACTTGACTGACCAGGTAGCCTATGTGAGATCTTTGCCAGTCAATGATATTAACGAATCGATGACTTGCCTTGGAGAACCAGCATGACTACGGACCTCTGAGACACCTGCTTTAAACTTTGTGAAGTAGAGGAAAGGAGAAGTTCAACCATGCCAGAAAGTTTTGCATGTCTGTGTGTATCTTTCTCTCTCTTTCTCTGTCTCTCTTTCTGTTCTCTCTTTCGCTCTCTCCCCATCTCCCCCTCCACATCTCTCCTCTGTCTCTCCGTCACTCTCCCTCTCTCTGTCTCTCCCTCTCTCCCTCTCTCTGTCTCTCCCTCTCCCTCTGTCTCTCTCCTCCTCTCTCGCCACCACTCTCCCTCTGTCTCTCTCCTCCTCTCTCGCCACCACTCTCCCTCTTTCTGTCTCTCCCTCTCTCCCTCTCTCTCTGTCTCTCTCCCTGTCACCTTGCCTCTCTCTCTGTCTCTCTCCCTGTCACCTTGCCTCTCTCTCTGTCTCTGTCCCTGTCACCTTGCCTCTCTCTGTCTCTCTCCCTGTCACCTTGCCTCTCTCTCTGTCTCTCTCCCTGTCACCTTGCTTCTCTCTCTGTCTCTCTCCCTGTCACCTTGCCCCTCTCTCTGTCTCTCTCCCTGTCACCTTGCCTCTCTCTCTGTCTCTCTCCCTGTCACCTTGCCCCTTTCTCTGTCTCTCTCCCTGTCACCTTGCCTCTCTCTCTGTCTCTCTCCCTGTCACCTTGCCTCTCTCTCTGTCTCTCTCCCTGTCACCTTGCCTCTCTCTCTGTCACCTTGCCTCTCTCTCTGTCTCTCTCCCTGTCACCTTGCCTCTCTCTCTGTCTCTCTCCCTGTCACCTTGCCTCTCTCTCTGTCTCTCTCCCTGTCACCTTGCCTCTCTCTCTGTCTCTCTCCCTGTCACCTTGCCTCTCTCTCTGTCTCTCTCCCTGTCACCTTGCTTCTCTCTCTGTCTCTCTCCCTGTCACCTTGCCCCTCTCTCTGTCTCTCTCCCTGTCACCTTGCCTCTCTCTCTGTCTCTCTCCCTGTCACCTTGCCCCTTTCTCTGTCTCTCTCCCTGTCACCTTGCCTCTCTCTCTGTCTCTCTCCCTGTCACCTTGCCTCTCTCTCTGTCTCTCTCCCTGTCACCTTGCCTCTCTCTCTGTCACCTTGCCTCTCTCTCTGTCTCTCTCCCTGTCACCTTGCCTCTCTCTCTGTCTCTCTCCCTGGAACACCATTATTTTGGTCTTACTGAGATTTACTGTCAGGGCCCAGGTCTGACAGAATCTGTGCAGAAGATCTAGGTGCTGCTGTAGGCCCTCCTTGGTTGGTGACAGAAGCACCAGATCATCAGCAAACAGTAGACATTTGACTTCGGATTCTAGTAGGGTGAGACCGGGTGCTGCAGACTGTTCTAGTGCCCGCGCCAATTCGTTGATATATATGTTGAAGAGGGTGGGGCTTAAGCTGCATCCCTGTCTCACCCCACGACCCTGTGTGAAGAAATGTGTGTGTTTTTTGCCAATTTTAACCGCACACTTGTTGTTTGTGTACATGGATTTTATAATGTCGTATGTTTTACCCCCAACACCACTTTCCATCAATTTGTATAGCAGACCCTCATGCCAAATTGAGTCGAAGGCTTTTTTGAAATCAACAAAGCATGAGAAGACTTTGCCTTTGTTTTGGTTTGTTTGGTTGTCAATTAGGGTGTGTAGGGTGAATACATGGTCTGTTGTACGGTAATTTGGTAAAAAGCCAATTTGACATTTGCTCAGTACATTGTGTTCATTGAGGAAATGTACGAGTCTGCTGTTAATGATAATGCAGAGTATTTTACCAAGGTTACTGTTGACGCATATTCCACGGTAGTTATTGGGGTCAAATTTGTCTCCACTTTTGTGGATTGGGGTGATCAGTCCTTGGTTCCAAATATTGGGGAAGATGCCAGAGCTAAGGACGATGTTAAAGAGTTTTAGTATCTCTCTCTGTCTCTCTCCCTGTCACCTTGCCTCTCTCTCTGTCTCTCTCCCTGTCACCTTGCCTCTCTCTCTGTCTCTCTCCCTGTCACCTTGCCTCTCTCTCTGTCTCTCTCCCTGTCACCTTGCCCCTCTCTCTGTCTCTCTCCCTGTCACCTTGCCTCTCTCTCTGTCTCTCTCCGTCACCTTGCCTCTCTCTCTGTCTCTCTCCCTGTCACCTTGCCTCTCTCTGTCTCTCTCCCTGTCACCTTGCCTCTCTCTCTCTGTCTCTCTCCCTGTCACCTTGCCTCTCTCTCCGTCTCTCTCCCTGTCACCTTGCCTCTCTCTCTCTGTCTCTCTCCCTGTCACCTTGCCCCTCTCTCTGTCTCTCTCCCTGTCACCTTGCCTCTCTCTCTGTCTCTCTCCCTGTCACCTTGCCCCTCTCTCTGTCTCTCTCCATGTCACCTTGCCTCTCTCTCTGTCTCTCTCCCTGTCACCTTGCCCCTCTCTCTGTCTCTCTCCCTGTCACCTTGCATCTCTCTCTGTCTCTCTCCATGTCACCTTGCCTCTCTCTCTGTCTCTCTCCCTGTCACCTTGCCCCTCTCTCTGTCTCTCTCCCTGTCACCTTGCTTCTCTCTCTGTCTCTCTCCCTGTCACCTTGCCTCTCTCTCTGTCTCTCTCCCTGTCACCTTGCCTCTCTCTCTGTCTCTCTCCCTGTCACCTTGCCCCTCTCTCTGTCTCTCTCCCTGTCACCTTGCCTCTCTCTCTGTCTCTCTCCCTGTCACCTTGCCCCTCTCTCTGTCTCTCTCCATGTCACCTTGCCTCTCTCTCTGTCTCTCTCCCTGTCACCTTGCCCCTCTCTCTGTCTCTCTCCCTGTCACCTTGCTTCTCTCTCTGTCTCTCTCCCTGTCACCTTGCCCCTCTCTCTGTCTCTCTCCCTGTCACCTTGCCTCTCTCTCTGTCTCTCTCCCTGTCACCTTGCCTCTCTCTCTGTCTCTCTCCCTGTCACCTTGCCTCTCTCTCGGTCTCTCTCCCTGTCACCTTGCCCCTCTCTCTGTCTCTCTCCCTGTCACCTTGCTTCTCTCTCTGTCTCTCTCCCTGTCACCTTGCCCCTCTCTCTGTCTCTCTCCCTGTCACCTTGCCTCTCTCTCTGTCTCTCTCCCTGTCACCTTGCCTCTCTCAATTCAATTCAATTCAAGGGGCTTTATTGGCATGGGAAACATGTGTTAACATTGCCAAAGCAAGTGAGGTAGATATTATACAAAAGTGAAATAAACAATACAAATTAACAGTAAACATTACACATACAGAAGTTTCAAAACAATAAAGACATTACAAATGTTATATTATATATACACAGTGTTGTAACAATGTACAAATGGTTAAAGCACACAAGTTAAAATAAATAAGCATAAATATGGGTTGTATTTACAATGCTGTTTGTTCTTCACTGGTTGCCCTTTTCTTGTGGCAACAGGTCACAAATCTTGCTGCTGTGATGGCACACTGTGGAATTTCTCCCAGTAGATATGGGAGTTTATCAAAATTGGATTTGTTTTCAAATTCTTTGTGGATCTGTGTAATCTGAGGGAAATATGTCTCTCTAATATGGTCATACATTGGGCAGGAGGTTAGGAAGTGCAGCTCAGTTTCCACCTCATTTTGTGGGCAGTGTGCACATAGCCTGTCTTCTCTTGAGAGCCATGTCTGCCTACGGCGGCCTTTCTCAATAGCAAGGCTATGCTCACTGAGTCTGTACATAGTCAAAGCTTTCCTTAAGTTTGGGTCAGTCACAGTGGTCAGGTATTCTGCCACTGTGTACTCTCTGTTTAGGGCCAAATAGCATTCTAGTTTGCTCTGTTTTTTTGTTAATTCTTTCCAATGTGTCAAGTAATTATCTTTTTGTTTTCTCATGATTTGGTTGGGTCTAATTGTGCTGTTGTCCTGGGGCTCTGTGGTTTGTGTTTGTGAACAGAGCCCTAGGACCAGCTTGCTTAGGGGACTCTTCTCCAGGTTCATCTCTCTGTAGGTGATGGCTTTGTTATGGAAGGTTTGGGAATCGCTTCCTTTTAGGTGGTTGTAGAATTTAACGGCTCTTTTCTGGATTTTGATAATTAGTGGGTATCGGCCTAATTCTGCTCTGCATGCATTATTTGGTGTTCTACGTTGTACACGGAGGATATTTTTGCAGAATTCTGCATGCAGAGTCTCAATTTGGTGTTTGTCCCATTTTGTGAAATCTTGGTTGGTGAGCGGACCCCAGACCTCACAACCATAAAGGGCAATGGGCTCTATGACTGATTCAAGTATTTTTAGCCAGATCCTAATTGGTATGTTGAAATTTATGTTCCTTTTGATGGCATAGAAGGCCCTTCTTGCCTTGTCTCTCAGATCGTTCACAGCTTTGTGGAAGTTACCTGTGGTGCTGATGTTTAGGCCGAGGTATGTATAGTTTTTTGTGTGCTCTAGGGCAACGGTGTCTAGATGGAATTTGTGGTCCTGGCGACTGGACCTTTTTTGGAACACCATTATTTTGGTCTTACTGAGATTTACTGTCAGGGCCCAGGTCTGACAGAATCTGTGCAGAAGATCTAGGTGCTGCTGTAGGCCCTCCTTGGTTGGTGACAGACTCCTTGGTCTGTCTCTCTCCCTGTCAACTTGCCTCTCTCCCTGTCTCTCTCCTTGTCACCTTGCCTCTCTCTCTGTCTCTCACCTTGTCACCTTGCCTCTCTCTCTCTGTCTCTCTCCCTGTCACCTTGCCTCTATCTCTCTGTCTCTCTCCCTGTCAACTTGCCTCTCTCTCTGTCTCTCTCCTTGTCACCTTGGCTCTCTCTCTCTAGTTAAGCGAGCCTCATCAAAACAGTGAGCCTCATCATTAAGGAGGACCAGTGACCAGTTCTCAGAGCTCTCCCTGCCCCCAGGGGGAGGATGACAGTTTGTCACAGCCCTCCATGTTACTTTCCACACACAATATGGAAATCAAAGAGGTCACCCAGAAATTTGAATAGAATAAGATTAAATTATTTCATACCTTTTTATCTCTCGTTGTTTCTAATATTACCACAATAATTATTCTCAGAAAAAAGGGACGGATGGAAAAAATAGAGAGAAAGAAAGAGAGAGGGATGAAAAAAAAACTCTTCACACCCTTTTGAACTGAAAATGATTCATCGTGGAGTGGAGGGGATTTCAGTGGAAGCTGTGAGTCTTTGAGGATGGTTTGGGGAAACAGTGCAGAAATTGAGTAATTGAGGTGAAACTGAGATATAGAGAAGCCCTCTCTCCACTTTACAAAACATGTAAGGTTTCTGAAACAGCAACACACACAAACCTAAGGTTGACCAAGCACGAAAATGGAAGGCAAAAACATATTGACTATTCTAACACAGGACTCTGAAATCTAAGAGAATTTAAACTTCTCAAAAAAATACATTCCTTGAAGTGGTTGTGTTGAAAACGAAGCATCTAGACTGTAGAGTCTTGAGAAGAGTGATGCACAGTTCCTCATTGATCCTGTCCTCATGCAAGATGAGAAGGGTGAGAAACTTCACAGCCTATTTGAATATCACTTGATTTGTGGTCTTTGAGGTTCGTATCGAGTCAGAACAGTTCTGCTCCTTTCTCCAATTCTGTAGTAACCTTGTTCTGTCAGCTAGCGCAATGTACATCAAGACTAGCTCCACATGTGAAGAGTACAGCAAAGTCATAGCTACTGATCTGCTGCTATTCATGCTAGACAAAGGGTCGTCTTGTCATTGATATACAGTACCAGTAAGAGTTAGCAATGGCATTCCTCTCGTAACTTTGGAACACAGAGTCTCAAAAGCACTTTATTATTGTAGAACACTCCTTACTGCAATTACTCAAAGGATTGGTGTTATATGTGACAGACTAGAGAGGTGTTATATAGGACTGACTAGAGAGGTGTTATATAGGACTGACTAGAGAGGTGTTATATAGGACTGACTAGAGAGGTGTTATATAGGACTGACTAGAGAGGTGTTATATAGGACTGACTAGAGAGGTGTTATATGTGACAGACTAGAGAGGTGTTATATGTGACAGACTAGAGAGGTGTTATATAGGACTGACTAGAGAGGTGTTATATAGGACTGACTAGAGAGGTGTTATATAGGACTGACTAGAGAGGTGTTATATAGGACTGACTAGAGAGGTGTTATATAGGACTGACTAGAGAGGTGTTATATAGGACTGACTAGTGAGGTGTTATATAGGACTGACTAGAAAGGTGTTATATAGGACTGACTAGAGAGGTGTTATATAGGACTGACTAGAGAGGTGTTATATAGGACTGACTAGAGAGGTGTTATATAGGACTGACTAGAGAGGTGTTATATAGGACTGACTAGAGAGGTGTTAAATAGGACTGACTAGAGAGGTGTTATATAGGACTGACTAGAGAGGTGTTATATAGGACTGACTAGAGAGGTGTTATATAGGACTGACCAGAGAGGTGTTATATAGGACTGACTAGAGAGGTGTTATATAGGACTGACTAGAGAGGTGTTATATAGGACTGACTAGAGAGGTGTTATATAGGACTGACTAGAGAGGTGTTATATAGGACTGACTAGAGAGGTGTTATATAGGACTGACTAGAGAGGTGTTATATAGGACTGACTAGAGAGGTGTTATATAGGACTGACTAGAGAGGTGTATATAGGACTGACTAGAGAGGTGTTATATAGGACTGACTAGAGAGATGTTATATAGGACTGACTAGAGAGGTGTTATATAGGACTGACTAGAGAGGTGTTATATAGGACTGACTAGAGAGGTGTTATATAGGACTGATTAGAGAGATGTTATATAGGACTGACTAGAGAGGTGTTATATAGGACTGACTAGAGAGGTGTTATATAGGACTGACTAGAGAGGTGTTATATAGGACTGACTAGAGAGGTGTTATATAGGACTGACTAGAGAGGTGTTATATAGGACTGACTAGAGAGGTGTTATATAGGACTGACTAGAGAGGTGTTATATAGGACTGACTAGAGAGGTGTTATATAGGACTGACTAGAGAGGTGTTATATAGGACTGACTAGAGAGGTGTTATATAGGACTGACTAGAGAGGTGTTAAATAGGACTGACTAGAGAGGTGTTAAATAGGACTGACTAGAGAGGTGTTATATAGGACTGACTAGAGAGGTGTTATATAGGACTGACTAGAGATGTGTTATATAGGACTGACTAGAGAGGTGTTATATAGGACTGACTAGAGAGGTGTTATGTAGGACTGACTAGAGAGGTGTTATATAGGACTGACTAGAGAGGTGTTATATAGGACTGACTAGAGATGTGTTATATATGACTGACTAGAGAGGTGTTATGTAGGACTGACTAGAGAGGTGTTATATAGGACTGACTAGAGAGGTGTTATGTAGGACTGACTAGAGAGGTGTTATATAGGACTGACTAGAGAGGTGTTATATAGGACTGACTAGAGATGTGTTATATATGACTGACTAGAGAGGTGTTATATCAGACTGACTAGAGAGGTGTTATATCTGACTGACTAGAGAGGTGTTATATTTGACTGACTAGAGAGGTGTTATATAGGACTGACTAGAGAGGTGTTATATAGGACTGACTAGAGAGGTGTTATATAGGACTGACTAGAGAGATGTTATATAGGACTGACTAGAGAGGTGTTATATCAGACTGACTAGAGAGGTGTTATATTTGACTGACTAGAGAGGTGTTATATAGGACTGACTAGAGAGGTGTTATATAGGACTGACTAGAGAGGTGTTATATTTGACTGACTAGAGAGGTGTTATATAGGACTGACTAGAGAGGTGTTATATAGGACTGACTAGAGAGGTGTTATATAGGACTGACTAGAGAGGTGTTATATAGGACTGACTAGAGAGGTGTTATATAGGACTGACTAGAGAGGTGTTATATAGGACTGACTAGAGAGGTGTTATATAGGACTGACTAGAGAGGTGTTATATCAGACTGACTAGAGAGGTGTTATATCAGACTGACTAGAGAGGTGTTATATAGGACTGACTAGAGAGGTGTTATATAGGACTGACTAGAGAGGTGTTATATCAGACTGACTAGAGAGTTGTTATATCAGACTGACTAGAGAGATGTTATATCAGACTGACTAGAGAGATGTTATATCAGACTGACTAGAGAGATGTTATATAGGACTGACTAGAGAGGTGTTATATTTGACTGACTAGAGAGGTGTTATATAGGACTGACTAGAGAGGTGTTATGTAGGACTGACTAGAGAGGTGTTATATAGGACTGACTAGAGAGGTGTTATATAGGACTGACTAGAGAGGTGTTATATAGGACTGACTAGAGAGGTGTTATATAGGACTGACTAGAGAGGTGTTATATAGGACTGACTAGAGAGGTGTTATATAGGACTGACTAGAGAGGTGTTATATAGGACTGACTAGAGAGGTGTTATATAGGACTGACTAGAGAGGTGTTATATAGGACTGACTAGAGAGGTGTTATATAGGACTGACTAGAGAGGTGTTTTATAGGACTGACTAGAGAGGTGTTATATAGGACTGACTAGAGAGGTGTTATATAGGACTGACTAGAGAGGTGTTATATAGGACTGACTAGAGAGGTGTTATATAGGACTGACTAGAGAGGTGTTATATAGGACTGACTAGAGAGGTGTTATATAGGACTGACTAGAGATGTGTTATATAGGACTGACTAGAGAGGTGTTATATAGGACTGACTAGAGAGGTGTTATATAGGACTGACTAGAGAGGTGTTATATAGGACTGACTAGAGAGGTGTTATATAGAACTGACTAGAGAGGTGTTATATAGAACTGACTAGAGAGGTGTTATATAGGACTGACTAGAGAGGTGTTATATAGGACTGACTAGAGAGGTGTTATATAGGACTGACTAGAGAGGTGTTATATAGGACTGACTAGAGAGGTGTTATATAGGACTGACTAGAGATGTGTTATATAGGACTGACTAGAGAGGTGTTATATAGGACTGACTAGAGAGGTGTTATATAGGACTGACTAGAGAGGTGTTATATAGGACTGACTAGAGAGGTGTTATATAGAACTGACTAGAGAGGTGTTATATAGAACTGACTAGAGAGGTGTTATATAGGACTGACTAGAGAGGTGTTATATAGGACTGACTAGGTGTTATATAGGACTGACTAGAGAGGTGTTATATAGGACTGACTAGAGAGGTGTTATATAGGACTGACTAGAGAGGTGTTATATAGGACTGACTAGAGAGGTGTTATATAGGACTGACTAGAGAGGTGTTATATAGGACTGACTAGAGAGGTGTTATATAGGACTGACTAGAGAGGTGTTATATAGGACTGACTAGAGAGGTGTTATATAGGACTGACTAGAGAGGTGTTTTATAGGACTGACTAGAGAGGTGTTATATAGGACTGACTAGAGAGGTGTTATATAGGACTGACTAGAGAGGTGTTATATAGGACTGACTAGAGAGGTGTTATATAGGACTGACTAGAGAGGTGTTATATAGGACTGACTAGAGAGGTGTTATATAGGACTGACTAGAGATGTGTTATATAGGACTGACTAGAGAGGTGTTATATAGGACTGACTAGAGAGGTGTTATATAGGACTGACTAGAGAGGTGTTATATAGGACTGACTAGAGAGGTGTTATATAGAACTGACTAGAGAGGTGTTATATAGAACTGACTAGAGAGGTGTTATATAGGACTGACTAGAGAGGTGTTATATAGGACTGACTAGAGAGGTGTTATATAGGACTGACTAGATAGGTGTTTTATAGGACTGACTAGAGAGGTGTTATATAGGACTGACTAGAGAGGTGTTATATAGGACTGACTAGAGAGGTGTTATATAGGACTGACTAGAGAGGTGTTATATAGGACTGACTAGAGAGGTGTTATATAGGACTGACTAGAGAGGTGTTATATAGGACTGACTAGAGAGGTGTTATATAGGACTGACTAGAGAGGTGTTATATAGGACTGACTAGAGAGGTGTTATATAGGATTGACTAGAGAGGTGTTATATAGGACTGACTAGAGAGGTGTTATATAGGACTGACTAGAGAGGTGTTATATAGGACTGACTAGAGAGGTGTTATATAGGACTGACTAGAGAGGTGTTATATAGGACTGACTAGAGAGGTTTTATATAGGACTGTCTAGAGAGGTGTTATATAGGACTGACTAGAGAGGTGTTATATAGGACTGACTAGAGAGGTGTTATATAGGACTGACTAGAGAGGTGTTATATAGGACTGACTAGAGAGATGTTATATAGGACTGACTAGAGAGATGTTATATAGGATTGACTAGAGAGGTGTTATATAGGACTGACTAGAGAGGTGTTATATAGGACTGACTAGAGAGGTGTTATATAGGACTGACTAGAGAGGTGTTATATAGGACTGACTAGAGAGGTGTTATATAGGACTGACTAGAGAGGTGTTATATAGGACTGACTAGAGAGGTGTTATATAGGACTGACTAGAGAGGTGTTATATAGGACTGACTAGAGAGGTGTTATATAGGACTGACTAGAGAGGTGTTATATAGGACTGACTAGAGAGGTGTTATATAGGACTGACTAGAGAGGTGTTATATAGGACTGACTAGAGAGGTGTTATATAGGACTGACTAGAGAGGTGTTATATAGGACTGACTAGAGAGGTGTTATATAGGACTGACTAGAGAGGTGTTATATAGGACTGACTAGAGAGGTGTTATATAGGACTGACTAGAGAGGTGTTATATAGGACTGACTAGAGAGGTGTTATATAGGACTGACTAGAGAGATGTTATATAGGACTGACTAGAGAGATGTTATATAGGACTGACTAGAGAGGTGTTATATAGTACTGACTAGAGAGGTGTTATATAGGACTGACTAGAGAGGTGTTATATAGGACTGACTAGAGAGGTGTTATATAGGACTGACTAGAGAGGTGTTATATAGGACTGACTAGAGAGGTGTTATATAGGACTGACTAGAGAGGTGTTATATAGGACTGACTAGAGAGGTGTTATATAGGACTGACTAGAGAGGTGTTATATAGGACTGACTAGAGAGGTGTTATATAGGACTGACTAGAGAGATGTTATATAGGACTGACTAGAGAGATGTTATATAGGACTGACTAGAGAGGTGTTATATAGGACTGACTAGAGAGGTGTTATATAGGACTGACTAGAGAGGTGTTATATAGGACTGACTAGAGAGGTGTTATATAGGACTGACTAGAGAGGTGTTATATAGGACTGACTAGAGAGGTGTTATATAGGACTGACTAGAGAGGTGTTATATAGGACTGACTAGAGAGGTGTTATGTAGGACTGACTAGAGAGGTGTTATATAGGACTGACTAGAGAGGTGTTATATAGGACTGACTAGAGAGGTGTTATATAGGACTGACTAGAGAGGTGTTATATAGGACTGACTAGAGAGGTGTTATATAGGACTGACTAGAGATGTGTTATATATGACTGACTAGAGAGGTGTTATATCAGACTGACTAGAGAGGTGTTATATCTGACTGACTAGAGAGGTGTTATATTTGACTGACTAGAGAGGTGTTATATAGGACTGACTAGAGAGGTGTTATATAGGACTGACTAGAGAGGTGTTATATAGGACTGACTAGAGAGATGTTATATAGGACTGACTAGAGAGGTGTTATATCAGACTGACTAGAGAGGTGTTATATTTGACTGACTAGAGAGGTGTTATATAGGACTGACTAGAGAGGTGTTATATAGGACTGACTAGAGAGGTGTTATATTTGACTGACTAGAGAGGTGTTATATAGGACTGACTAGAGAGGTGTTATATAGGACTGACTAGAGAGGTGTTATATAGGACTGACTAGAGAGGTGTTATATAGGACTGACTAGAGAGGTGTTATATAGGACTGACTAGAGAGGTGTTATATAGGACTGACTAGAGAGGTGTTATATCAGACTGACTAGAGAGGTGTTATATCAGACTGACTAGAGAGGTGTTATATAGGACTGACTAGAGAGGTGTTATATAGGACTGACTAGAGAGGTGTTATATCAGACTGACTAGAGAGTTGTTATATCAGACTGACTAGAGAGATGTTATATAGGACTGACTAGAGAGGTGTTATATTTGACTGACTAGAGAGGTGTTATATAGGACTGACTGGAGAGGTGTTATGTAGGACTGACTAGAGAGGTGTTATATATGACTGACTAGAGAGGTGTTATATAGGACTGACTAGAGAGGTGTTATATAGGACTGACTAGAGAGGTGTTATATAGGACTGACTAGAGAGGTGTTATATAGGACTGACTAGAGAGGTGTTATATAGGACTGACTAGAGAGGTGTTATATAGGACTGACTAGAGAGGTGTTATATAGGACTGACTATAGAGGTGTTATATAGGACTGACTAGAGAGGTGTTATATAGGACTGACTAGAGAGGTGTTATATAGGACTGACTAGAGAGATGTTATATAGGACTGACTAGAGAGGTGTTATATAGGACTGACTAGAGAGGTGTTATATTTGACTGACTAGAGAGGTGTTATATAGGACTGACTAGAGAGGTGTTATATAGGACTGACTAGAGAGGTGTTATATAGGACTGACTAGAGAGGTGTTATATAGGACTGACTAGAGAGGTGTTATATAGGACTGACTAGAGAGGTGTTATATAGGACTGATTAGAGAGGTGTTATATAGGACTGACTAGAGAGGTGTTATATAGGACTGATTAGAGAGGTGTTATATAGGACTGACTAGAGAGGTGTTATATAGGACTGACTAGAGAGGTGTTATATAGGACTGACTAGAGAGGTGTTATATAGGACTGACTATAGAGGTGTTATATAGGACTGACTAGAGAGGTGTTATATAGGACTGACTAGAGAGGTGTTATATAGGACTGACTAGAGAGGTGTTATATAGGACTGACTAGAGAGGTGTTATATCAGACTGACTAGAGAGGTGTTATATAGGCCTGACTAGAGAGATGTTATATAGGCCTGACTAGAGAGGTGTTATATAGGACTGACTAGAGAGGTGTTATATAGGACTGACTAGAGAGGTGTTATATAGGACTGACTAGAGAGATGTTATATAGGACTGACTAGAGAGGTGTTATATAGGACTGACTAGAGAGGTGTTATATAGGACTGACTAGAGAGGTGTTATATAGGACTGACTAGAGAGGTGTTATATAGGACTGACTAGAGAGATGTTATATAGGACTGACTAGAGAGGTGTTATATCAGACTGACTAGAGAGGTGTTATATTTGACTGACTAGAGAGGTGTTATATAGGACTGACTAGAGAGGTGTTATATAGGACTGACTAGAGAGGTGTTATATAGGACTGACTAGAGAGGTGTTATATAGGACTGACTAGAGAGGTGTTATATAGGACTGATTAGAGAGGTGTTATGTAGGACTGACTAGAGAGGTGTTATATAGGACTGATTAGAGAGGTGTTATATAGGACTGACTAGAGAGGTGTTATATAGGACTGACTAGAGAGGTGTTATATAGGACTGACTAGAGAGGTGTTATATAGGACTGACTATAGAGGTGTTATATAGGACTGACTAGAGAGGTGTTATATAGGACTGACTAGAGAGGTGTTATATAGGACTGACTAGAGAGGTGTTATATAGGACTGACTAGAGAGGTGTTATATCAGACTGACTAGAGAGGTGTTATATAGGCCTGACTAGAGAGATGTTATATAGGCCTGACTAGAGAGGTGTTATATAGGACTGACTAGAGAGGTGTTATATAGGACTGACTAGAGAGGTGTTATATAGGACTGACTAGAGAGGTGTTATATAGGACTGACTAGAGAGGTGTTATATAGGACTGACTAGAGAGGTGTTATATAGGACTGACTAGAGAGATGTTATATAGGACTGACTAGAGAGGTGTTATATAGGACTGACTAGAGAGGTGTTATATAGGACTGACTAGAGAGGTGTTATATAGGACTGACTAGAGAGGTGTTATATAGGACTGACTAGAGAGATGTTATATAGGACTGACTAGAGAGGTGTTATATCAGACTGACTAGAGAGGTGTTATATTTGACTGACTAGAGAGGTGTTATATAGGACTGACTAGAGAGGTGTTATATAGGACTGACTAGAGAGGTGTTATATGTTCATGCACTTCTTTCACTCTATCTTTTGCTCTATCATATAAACACACACACACACAGACAGACAGACAGACAGACAGACAGACAGACAGACAGACAGACAGACAGACAGACAGACAGACAGACAGACAGACAGACAGACAGACAGACAGACAGACAGACAGACAGACAGACAGACAGACAGACAGACACGCTCATTAAGCCCCATCCCCATGCAACACAGCACACTACAAAGACTGTGGGCATATGGCTACAGCATTGGCACACTGCAACACTGTTTTCTGATTTGACACATTATGCAGTGAAACTGTGGGGATAAAGAACCCCCCACAGTGCAATCCATTTTGGCTCCTGAACAGAAATGTGCTATCCGGGCGGTGCACTGCCTGACTAATACACACCGGAGTCTTTGTCAATGCTAATTGGCCAGCCTACCCACCAGTGATGTGGAACACTACGTTCTGCACACATTGAGCCTTGCTTGTTTCCAGGTAAATCTAGAAACTAACTACTGTAGCTGTGGAGGTGAAAGTACTGTAGCAATGATGGCGTGTGGCTAGAAGAGAGAGAGAGAGAGAGAGAGAGAGAGAGAGAGAGAGAGAGAGAGAGAGAGAGAGAGAGAGAGAGAGAGAGAGAGAGAGAGAGAGAGAGAGAGAGAGAGAGAGAGAGAGAGAGAGAGAGAGAGAGAGAGAGAGAGAGAGAGAGAGAGAGAGAGAGAGAGAGAGAGAGAGAGAGAGAGAGAGAGAGAGAGAGAGAGAAAAAAAAATGGGGATATGTGGAGAAATCACTTTGCAAACCTCTACAGCAATATAACAAAGAGCCCAGAACAAAAAGATATACAAGAAAAATTACAAACCCTTGAATTAGCAGTCAAAGACTATCAGAATCCTGTGGATACCCCAATTACAGAAGAAGAATTATTGGAAAAACTATGCAATCTCCAACCCAAAAAGGCCTGTGGTGCTGATGGTATTTTAAATGAAATGATCAAATATACAGACCACAAATTCAAATTGGCTATACTCAAACTCTTCAACATTATCCTCACTGCAGGTATTTTCCCCGATATTTGGAACCAGGGATTGATCACACCAATCTATAAAAATGGAGACAAATTTGACCCAAATAATTACATAGGAATTTGCGTTAACAGCAACTTGGGGAAAATGCTCTGCAGTATTATAAATAGCAGACTACATAATTTCCTTGACGAACACAACGTCCTGAGCAGAAGCCAGATTGGATTTCTAAAAAATTATCGTACAACAGACCACATTTACACCCTCCACACTCTAATTGATAAACAAGTTAACCAAAACAAAGGCAAAATCTACTCGTGTTTTGTAGATTTCAAGAAAGCATTTGATTCAATTTGGCACGAAGGTCTTTTTTATAAACTAATAGAAAGTGGTATTGGAGGGAAAACATATGATTTTATTAAATCAATGTACACTAAAAACAAATGTGCGGTTAAAATTGGCAACAAGCAAACAGACTTCTTCTCTCAGGGGCGGGGAGTGAAACAGGGCTGCCCAATAAGTCCAACATTATTTAACATCTACATTAATGAATTGGCAAAAACATTAGAAGAATCGGCAGCACCTGGTATCACCCTACACAACACTGAAATCAAGTGTCTGCTGTACGCAGATGACCTGGTGCTGCTGTCTCCCACTAAAGAGGGGTTACAGCAGCACCTAGATCGTCTTCACAGGTTCTGTCAGACCTGGGCTCTGACCGTTAACCTAAAA
>NC_052313.1:6228669-6251169 GCF_016432855.1 Salvelinus namaycush | reverse complement strand
CAAACTCATTTTCTTTCGGCCTTTCTGTCACGAGGTGGAAATGTGACAGTTTCTTTTGGATCTGGGGTTGAGCAAAGTGAAGTAGCCTAGAGGTCAGTGGTGGAAAAAGTGCCCCAATCTCATACTTGAGTAAAAGTAAAGATACCTTAATATAAAAGGACTCAAGTAAAAGTGAAAGTCACTCAGTAAACTACTACTTGAGTAAAAGTCTAAAAGTATTTGGTTATAAATATACTTACGTAAGTATCAAAAGTACATGGAATTGCTCAAATGTATTTAAGTATCAAAAGTAAAAGAAAAATTATAAATCATTTCAAATTCCTTATATTAAACAAACCAGAAGGCACCATTTTTTTTGTTGTTGACAGATAGCCAGGGTCACACTCCAACACTCAGACATCATTTACAAACAAAGCATTTTGTGTTTAGTGAGTCCACCAGATCAGAGGCAGTAGGGATGACCAGGGATGTTCTCTGTTTAGTGAGTCCACCAGATCAGAGGCAGTAGGGATGGCCAGGGATGTTCTCTTGATAAGTGTGAATTGACCATTTTCCTGTCAAAATGTAACGAGTACTTTTGGGTGTCAGAGAAAATGTATGGAGTAAAAAGTACATTATTTTCTTTAGAAATGTAGTGAAGTAAAAGTAAAAGTTGCCAAAAATATAAATTGTAAAGTAGAGTACAGATACCCCCAAAATATACTTAAGTAGTACTTAGATTTTTACTTAAGTACTTACTACTTACTATGCACCACTGCTAGAGGTGCATAGTAAGGGACTAGTTTTAATGGAGCGGCAGGTAGCCTAGTGGTTAGAGAGTTGGACTAGTAACAGAAAGGTTGCAAGATCAAATCCTTGAGCTGACAAGGTAAAAATCTGTTGTTCTGCCCCTGAACAAGGCAATTAACCCACTGTTCCTAGGCCGTCATTGTGAATAAGAATTTGTTCTTAACTGACTTGTCTAGTTAAATAAAGGTACAAAAAGAACTGGGCGAGGTTTACAAGTTCACCTTGTAAAGCAGTGTCCTATCTCATCGTCCAGGAACATTTACAAACCATGACATTTAAAATGACACTAACAAATAGCGAAAGTAACAAAAAGGCACAGGAAGTAGTAGGGTCCAGGAGGCGGGCTTCCATCTTATTTCCTCCATGAAACAGAGGTTTTAAACAAGTAAACAACATACAATTAACCAATGCAATCACTCACACCTGTGACATATCCTCACATTTCTGGGGACTTGGAAGATATAAATTGTGATTTGGACAGTTATTTCCAGTAAATATGTTTACATCCTGGTCTTTCATGCTTTTATTAATATAATTTAATCATTCTATAATATCATTTCTAAGAAACTAATATTTCATGTTTTTAGACATTTTGAGTGTGCATTATCAGCACGAGTAGCATCACATGATCTGTTTACTGATTCATGAACAGTTAGTATCATTGGTGTTAAATCACGTTGTCGGCAAGTCCTTGCAAACAATTTTAACCAAATGGTTACAACAGCTGGCAACGTGGGCCAGAGTTACCATTTCAAAACCAATGAGACAAGTTCTTTGCTCACATTCCATCACTCCAAAATGGTCTCGGCCCCCTGTGTACACTGTTTTCTGACTAGCCCCACCTCCCTGTGATCTGACTAGCCCCTCCTCCCTGTGCTCTGACTAGCCCCTCCTCCCTGTGCTCTGACTAGCCCCACCTCCCTGTACTCTGGCTAGCCCCACCTCCCTGTGATCTGACTAGCCCCTCCTCCCTGTGCTCTGACTAGCCCCTCCTCCCTGTGTTCTGACTAGCCCCTCCTCCCTGTGTTCTGACTAGCCCCTCCTCCCTGTGCTTTGACTAGCCCCTCCTCCCTGGACTTTGACTAGCCCCTCCTCCCTGTGCTCTGACTAACCCCTCCTCCCTGTGCTCTGACTAGCCCCTCCTCCCTGTGCTCTGACTAGCCCCTCCTCCCTGTGCTCTGACTAGCCCCTCCTCCCTGTGTTCTGACTAGCCCCACCTCCCTGTGATCTGACTAGCCCCTCCTCCCTGTGCTCTGACTAGCCCCTCCTCCCTGTGTTCTGACTAGCCCCTCCTCCCTGTGCTCTGACTAGCCCCTCCTCCCTGTGCTCTGACTAGCCCCTCCTCCCTGTGCTCTGACTAGCCCCTCCTCCCTGTGTTCTGACTAGCCCCACCTCCCTGTGTTCTGACTAGCCCCTCCTCCCTGTGCTCTGACTAGCCCCTCCTCCCTGTGTTCTGACTAGCCCCTCCTCTCTCTCCCATCTTCTCTTCCTCTCCTCTCATCCAACTCTCCCCTCTTCTCTTCTCTTCCTCTCCTCTCATCCGACTCTCCACTCTTCCCTCTTCTCTTCTCTTCCTCTCCTCTCATGAGACTCTACCCTCTTCTCTTCTCTTCCTCTCCTCTCCTCTCATCCGACTCTCCCCTCTTCTCTTCATCTCCTCTCCTCTCCTCTCATCCGACTCTCCCCTCTTCTCTTCATCTCCTCTCTTCTCATCCGACTCTCCCCTCTTCTCTTCATCTCCTCTCCTTATGTGTGTGAGTGTGGGACAAGGATGGATATCTGTTCTGTATCAGCATTTTCCCTCTTCATGCTCATCTTGTCCTTAGTGTTTGAAGCCTAAAATCCAAAATGTATGCTAGCCTGCTTACCCTTATCGGTCTTATTCCACTTTGAATTTTGAATATGTAGCCAAGAGTTGAGGACAGTGTGTGTGTGTGTGTGTGTGTGTGTGTGTGTGTGTGTGTGTGTGTGTGTGTGTGTGTGTGTGTGTGTGTGTGTGTGTGTGTGTGTGTGTGTGTGTGTGTGTGTGTGTGTGTGTGTGTGTGTGTGTGTGTGTGTCTCGGATTGCTTATCAATGTGTTCCAAAATTGAGTGGCCCACTGAGGAAAACAATAAAGCACCAATGACAGATGGTCCTCTTTATTGTGCCCTGAAATTCAAACACTGAGTATCTTTACTGTTTTTCATCCTCCCTGCTCTCCTCTGCCTGGCTATGGGCCACTAACACCTCTCCACCTGGTCCTACAGTATTCACTAACACCTCTCCACCTGGTCCTACAGTAGTCATTAAGAACCTCTCCACCTGGTCCTACAGTATTCACTAAGAACCTCTCCACCTGGTCCTACAGTATTCACTAACACCTCTCCACCTGGTCCTACAGTATTCACTAAGCACCTCTCCACCTGGTCCTACAGTATTCACTAACACCTCTCCACCTGGTCCTACAGTATTCACTAAGCACCTCTCCACCTGGTCCTACAGTATTCACTAACACCTCTCCACCTGGTCGTACAGTATTCACTAACACCTCTCCACCTGGTCCTACAGTATTCACTAAGCACCTCTCCACCTGGTCCTACAGTATTCACTAACACCTCTCCACCTGGTCCTACAGTATTCACTAACACCTCTCCACCTGGTCCTACAGTATTCACTAACACCTCTCCACCTGGTCCTACAGTATTCACTAACACCTCTCCACCTGGTCCTACAGTATTCACTAAGTACCTCTCCACCTGGTCCTACAGTATTCACTAACACCTCTCCACCTGGTCCTACAGTAGTCATTAAGCACCTCTCCACCTGGTCCTACAGTATTCACTAAGCACCTCTCCACCTGGTCCTACAGTATTCACTAAGCACCTCTCCACCTGGTCCTACAGTATTCACTAACACCTCTCCACCTGGTCCTACAGTATTCACTAACACCTCTCCACCTGGTCCTACAGTATTCACTAACACCTCTCCACCTGGTCCTACAGTATTCACTAACACCTCTCCACCTGGTCCTACAGTATTCACTAAGCACCTCTCCACCTGGTCCTACAGTATTCACTAAGCACCTCTCCACCTGGTCCTACAGTATTCACTAAGCACCTCTCCACCTGGTCCTACAGTATTCACTAACACCTCTCCACCTGGTCCTACAGTATTCACTAACACCTCTCCACCTGGTCCTACAGTATTCACTAACACCTCTCCACCTGGTCCTACAGTATTCACTAACACCTCTCCACCTGGTCCTACAGTATTCACTAACACCTCTCCACCTGGTCCTACAGTATTCACTAACACCTCTCCACCTGGTCCTACAGTATTCACTAACACCTCTCCACCTGGTCCTACAGTATTCACTAACACCTCTCCACCTGGTCCTACAGTATTCACTAACACCTCTCCACCTGGTCCTACAGTATTCACTAACACCTCTCCACCTGGTCCTACAGTATTCACTAAGCACCTCTCCACCTGGTCCTACAGTATTCACTAACACCTCTCCACCTGGTCCTACAGTATTCACTAAGCACCTCTCCACCTGGTCCTACAGTATTCACTAAGCACCTCTCCACCTGGTCCTACAGTATTCACTAACACCTCTCCACCTGGTCCTACAGTATTCACTAACACCTCTCCACCTGGTCCTACAGTATTCACTAACACCTCTCCACCTGGTCCTACAGTATTCACTAAGCACCTCTCCACCTGGTCCTACAGTATTCACTAAGCACCTCTCCACCTGGTCCTACAGTATTCACTAAGCACCTCTCCACCTGGTCCTACAGTATTCACTAACACCTCTCCACCTGGTCCTACAGTATTCACTAACACCTCTCCACCTGGTCCTACAGTATTCACTAACACCTCTCCACCTGGTCCTACAGTATTCACTAACACCTCTCCACCTGGTCCTACAGTATTCACTAAGCACCTCTCCACCTGGTCCTACAGTATTCACTAAGCACCTCTCCACCTGGTCCTACAGTATTCACTAAGCACCTCTCCACCTGGTCCTACAGTATTCACTAACACCTCTCCACCTGGTCCTACAGTATTCACTAACACCTCTCCACCTGGTCCTACAGTATTCACTAAGCACCTCTCCACCTGGTCCTACAGTATTCACTAACACCTCTCCACCTGGTCCTACAGTATTCACTAACACCTCTCCACCTGGTCCTACAGTATTCACTAACACCTCTCAACCTGGTCCTACAGTAGTCATTAAGCACCTCTCCACCTGGTCCTACAGTATTCACTAACACCTCTCCACCTGGTCCTACAGTATTCACTAACACCTCTCCACCTGGTCCTACAGTATTCACTAACACCTCTCCACCTGGTCCTACAGTATTCACTAACACCTCTCCACCTGGTCCTACAGTATTCACTAAGCACCTCTCCACCTGGTCCTACAGTATTCATTAAGCACCTCTTCACCTGGTCCTACAGTCGTCACTAAGCACCTCTCCACCTGGTCCTACAGTCGTCACTAAGCACCTCTCCACCTGGTCCTACAGTCGTCACTAAGCACCTCTCCTCTCCGACCGTGGCGACACATCGGGCGAGACGTCGTCGTCGGATAATAAAGAGCAGGGATCCTAACAAACATGTCCTATTTTTTTGTAATCAAGTGAACGTTGATTAATTCAGTTATGTCAAGATTAATGTGGCGTGATACAGTGGAGTGTTGATGACAGGGTCTGGTGCTGGAGAGGTCTTAGGAGGACAGGAGAGAGTCTAGATTAAAGATGGTGGAGTGTTGCTGACAGGGTCTGGTGCTGGAGAGGTCTTAGGAGGACAGGAGAGAGTCTAGATTAAAGATGGTGGAGTGTTGCTGACAGGGTCTGGTGCTGGAGAGGTCTTAGGAGGACAGGAGATGTCTTGAGTTTTGAGGTGGCGTGCAATTGACTTGCTGACTGCAATTTCCACCAGAGCAGTTGCCAGATAATTGAATGTTCATTTCTCTACCATAAGCCGCCTCCAACATTGTTTTAGAGAATTTGGCGGTATGTCCAACCGGCCTCACAACCGCAGACCACGTGTAACCACGCCAGCCCAGGACCTCCACATCCGGCTTCTTCACCTGCGGGATCATCTGAGACCAGCCACCCGGACAGCTGATGCAACTAAGGAGTATTTCTGTCTGTAACAAATCCCTTTTGTTTGGAAATACTCATTCTGATTGGCTGGGCCTGGCTCCCCAGTGGGTGGGCATGGCTCCCAAGTGGGTGAGCCTGGCTCCCCAGTGGGTGGGCCTATGCCCTCCCAGGCAGCCTAATTAATTTATTTAAATTGACTGATTTCCTTATATAAACTGTAATTCAGTAAAATCGTGAAATTGTCGCATGTTGAGTTAATATTTTTGTTCGGTATAGATTATGATTTTAAACTCCCCCTTCTTGAGTCATATTTAGAGCTAGGCCTACTGCCCAAATCACAGAGTAGCCACCCACATATTTGTCACACCATATACACATTTCTCTCTCTCCCTCATTCCCCCTGTTTCTCACTCCTCCTCTTTCTCTACCTTCCCACATTCCATATTTTTCTCCCTTACTCCAATCTCTCTATCTCTGTCTGAATGAATCCCCTCTCTTTCTCCGTCACTCCAATCTCTCCATCTCTGTCTAAATTTCTCCTCTTTAATTTTGCTTCTTCCCTCTCCTCCTTTTCTCTCTCCCTCTCACCATTCTCTCCTTCCACCTCTTCTCCCCTCCACTCCACTCCCCTCTCCCTCCACCTCCCCTCTCCCTCCACCTCTCCTCCCCTCTCCCTCCACCTTCAGTTGACTGATTTCCTTATATAAACTAATTCAGTATAATCGTGAAATTCTCCTCCTCTCTACTCCACCTCTCCTCCCCTCTACTCCCCTCTCCCTCAACCTCACTTCCCCTCTCCATCCACCTCTCCTCCCTTCTCCCTCCCCTCTCCCTCCCATCTACTCCACCTTTCCTCCCATCCACTCCCTTCTCCTCCCCTCTACTCCCCTCTCCCTCCACCTCTCCTCCCCTCTACTCCCCTCTCTCCCCATCTCTCCTCCCCTCTCCCCTTTCTCTCCCTCCACCTCTCCTCCCCTCTACTCCCCTCTCCCTCCACCTCTCCCCTTTCTCTCCCTCCACCTCTCCTCCCCTCTACTCCCCTATCCTTCCCTCTCCATCTCTCCTCCCCAATCCCCTTTCTCTCCCTCCACCTCCCCTCCCCTCCCCTCCCCTCTCCCCTTTCTCTCTCTTCACCTCTCCTTCCCTCTGCTCCCCTCCCCTCTACTCCAACCAAAATACACAACCCTATTTCCCTCAATCCCAGGCTCTAGCCGAGGTTAATCAAAATCAGTCTGTTTAAGTTGTAGATATGCCGGGCGGCAGGTAGCCTAGTTGTTAGAGTGTAGAGGAGGCAGGTAGTCTAGTGGTTAGAGTGTAGAAGTGGCAGGTAGTCTAGTGGTTAGAGTGTAGAAGTGGCAGGTAGTCTAGTGGTTAGAGTGTAGAGGCGGCAGGTAGTCTAGTGGTTAGAGTGTAGAGGAGGCAGGTAGTCTAGTGGTTAGAGTGTAGAGGAGGCAGGTAGTCTAGTGGTTAGAGTGTAGAAGTGGCAGGTAGTCTAGTGGTTAGAGTGTAGAGGCGGCAGGTAGCCTGGTGGTTAGAGCGTTGGACTAATAATCAAAAGATCGAATCACCCGAGCTGACAAGGTAAAAAATTGTTGTTCCTCCCCTGATCAAGGCAGTTAACCCACTGTTCCTAGGCCGTCAATGAAAATAAGAATTTGTTCTTAACTGACTTGCCTAGTTAAAAAAAGGTTAAAAAAATATATCTGTCCACATCATCCACCAATGACGGCTTTCCACATTCCACAGGTGGCCGAGCTACAGCGGTCTTTGTCAGACCAGGAGAACATCTTCTCACGAAAACATCTGTAGCATCCGAACGGGATGGCTTAAATCTAATATTACCAATTTATGAAAAGGTGAGACTGTCACAAACACATACAAGCCTCACAAGACTCGTCTGAAGGTAGCCTGTTACCAGTTTATAAATGAACGGAAGTACACACTGAGTGTACAAAACATTAAGAACACCTGCTCTTTCAATGACAGACTGTAGACTGACCAGGTGAATCCAGGTGAAGCTACGATCCTTTATCGGTGTCACTTGTTAAATCCACTTCAGTCAGTGTAGATGAAGGGGAGGAGACAGTTCATTTAAAGAAGGATTTTTAAGCCTTGAGACAATTGTGACATGGATTGTGTGTGTGCCATTCAGAGGGTGAATAAGCAAGACAACATACTTTAGTGCCTTTGAATGGAATATGGTAGTAGGTGCCAGGGGCACCGGTTTGTATCAAGAGTTGCAACTGTTTTGGGTTTTTCACACACAACAGTTTCCTGTGTTTTTCAGGAATGGTCCACCACCCAAAGACATCCAGCCAACTTGACATAACTGTGGGAAGGATGGGAGTCAACATGGGCCAGCATCCCTCTGGAACACTTTCGACCCCTTGTAGAGTCCATGCCTTGACACATTGAGGCTGTTCTGAGGGCCAAACGGGGTGAAACTCAATATTAGGAAGGTGTTTGTAATGTTTTGTATACTCCGTGTATATGGAAGTAGTTTAGTGCCCCAAAAAGGGGATGATATGGGTAAAAAAATAAATAAAATAAAAATCCTGATCTGTCTTATTTCTATCAGATATAGAACAGAGACTTTAAAACAAACTTCTGTTTTTCCACGTATGAATCTGTGTCTATGGGCTAACATCAGTAAGGCCAAATTCAATGAGTACGTTTCCATGCACACTAATAATTCGATATTAAACCGATTATGGTGGTAGGCAGATGCTGGAAACAGTCATGTAAACATCTAACTCTGCTTATCTTCATCAGCGTACGGTCACGATCGAAGTAAGCATTCGCTGATTAAAACACCTGGTTTTCTGAGCAATCTTTGAAATGATTAGGACATGTACAGTAAACATCATAAATTATTAGGACATGTAAACAGCTTAAATTATTAGGACATGTAAACAGCTTAAATTATTAGGACATGTAACATCTTAAATTACTAGGACATGTAACATCTTAAATTACTAGGACATGTAACATCTTAAATTATTAGGACATGTAAACAGCTTCAATTACTAGGACATGTAAGTTTCATAAATTATTAGGACATGTAACATCTTAAATTACTAGGACATGTAAACAGCTTCAATTACTAGGACATGTAAACAGCTTCAATTACTAGGACATGTAAACATCATAAATTATTAGGACATGTAAACAGCTTCAATTACTAGGACATGTAAACAGCTTCAATTACTAGGACATGTAAACATCATAAATTATTAGGACATGTAACATCTTAAATTATTAGGACATGTAAACAGCTTCAATTACTAGGACATGTAAACATCATAAATTATTAGGACATGTAACATCTTCAATTATTGGGACATGTAAACAGCTTCAATTATTAGGACATGTAAACAGCTTAAATTACTAGGACATGTAAACAGCTCCAATTATTAGGACATGTAACCAGCTTAAATTATTAGGACATGTAAACATCATAAATTATTAGGACATGTAACATCTTCAATTATTGGGACATGTAAACAGCTTCAATTATTAGGACATGTAAACAGCTTCAATTACTAGGACATGTAAACATCATAAATTATTAGGACATGTAAACATCTTCAATTATTAGGACATGTAAACAGCTTCAATTATTAGGACATGTAAACATCTTCAATTATTAGGACATGTAAACAGCTTCAATTATTAGGACATGTAAACAGCTCCAATTACTAGGACATGTAAACAGCTCCAATTATTAGGACATGTAAACAGCTTCAATTATTAGGACATGTAAACAGCTTAGTCAAAATGTCAGATGTGTATTTTATCTGCGTATGTGCCAGCACCGGTAGCGCAAGCCTCAATCTTATGCCCGAGTGAAGTGAGTTCGGAAACAACTGAAAGTATGCATCTTAGACATAGTTCAAATACAAACTTTATATATGTCCAAACTCAGAATCAAATAGTGTTCGCAAAAATGACATCATCTCTGTGGTAGAGCATTTATGCTGATGGGCAATGTCCTGTATTCTTCAAAAGGTCCATCAGAAGCCTGGTTTCAGGCTTCTGATGGATAAAACAGGTTTATTAAGGAAATCGTTCTTGCAAAACATGTAAACATTTTTAAACAAACTATTATATGAATATGTCTATCTACAATAATTGTATTGCATGAAACCGTGCTCAATGTTTAATCTAATCATTTTTGTATACCTTTTTTGATACCTAAAGGAGTCCCGCTCCGGTTTAGGATTATCACTGGCTGTGGAGTTATTATGACTCATATGAGGCTCTTAAGGATTATCACTGGCTGTGGAGTTATTACGACTCATATGAGACTCTTAAGGATTATCACTGGCTGTGGAGTTATTATGACTCATATGAGGCTCTTAAGGATTATCACTGGCTGTGGAGTTATTACGACTCATATGAGACTCTTAAGGATTATCACTGGCTGTGGGGTTATTACGACTCATATGAGACTCTTAAGGATTATCACTGGCTGTGGAGTTATTACGACTCATATGAGACTCTTAAGGATTATCACTGGCTGTGGGGTTATTACGACTCATATGAGACTCTTAAGGATTATCACTGGCTGTGGAGTTATTACGACTCATATGAGACTCTTAAGGATTATCACTGGCTGTCGGGTTATTACGACTCATATGAGACTCTTAAGGATTATCACTGGCTGTGGGGTTATTACGACTCATACGGGACTCTTAAGGATTATCACTGGCTGTGGGGTTATTACGACTCATATGAGGCTCTTAAGGATTATCACTGGCTGTGGAGTTATTACGACTCATATGAGACTCTTAAGGATTATCACTGGCTGTGGGGTTATTACGACTCATATGAGACTCTTAAGGATTATCACTGGCTGTGGAGTTATTACGACTCATATGAGACTCTTAAGGATTATCACTGGCTGTGGGGTTATTACGACTCATATGAGACTCTTAAGGATTATCACTGGCTGTGGGGTTATTACGACTCATATGAGACTCTTAAGGATTATCACTGGCTGTGGAGTTATTACGACTCATATGAGACTCTTAAGGATTATCACTGGCTGTCGGGTTATTACGACTCATATGAGACTCTTAAGGATTATCACTGGCTGTGGGGTTATTACGACTCATATGGGACTCTTAAGGATTATCACTGGCTGTGGAGTTATTACGACTCATATGAGGCTCTTAAGGATTATCACTGGCTGTGGAGTTATTACGACTCATATGAGACTCTTAAGGATTATCACTGGCTGTGGAGTTATTACGACTCATATGAGACTCTTAAGGATTATCACTGGCTGTCGGGTTATTACGACTCATATGAGACTCTTAAGGAATATCACTGGCTGTGGAGTTATTACGACTCATATGGGACTCTTAAGGATTATCACTGGCTGTCGGGTTATTACGACTCATATGAGACTCTTAAGGATTATCACTGGCTGTGGGGTTATTACGACTCATATGAGACTCTTAAGGATTATCACTGGCTGTGGGGTTATTACGACTCATATGAGACTCTTAAGGATTATCACTGGCTGTGGGGTTATTACGACTCATATGAGACTCTTAAGGATTATCACTGGCTGTGGGGTTATTTCGACTCATATGAGACTCTTAAGGATTATCACTGGCTGTGGAGTTATTACGACTCATATGAGCAGTCTATGTGGAGGGTTACTTTATTAGCTAGCTGACAAGATGATGGTGCCACCGAGCGCTGTCATCCCCGGCTGGGTAATAGCATCAGGATGTCATGGGTTACTTATAGAGCCATATCGGTATCTGCACACCTCCTGCCTGCTGACAAATACCAAGGCTGAGAAGTGCCAGCGAATTCTGAAGGAAATCTGTAGAAATATGATCCGTGTCTTTCTTCTCACCTCCACTGGTTTGGATTGCATTTTCTTTGGGGTGCGTCTGGGTTTTTGCCTCCTGTTTGACGGACGGTGCCGGGGTTTTGAAATTATTTAAATTAGAGGAGGAAGATGGATTGCTACAATAGGGGGCTAACAGATTGCTAAAATAGGGGACTCGCAGATTGCTAAAATAGGGGGCTCGCAGATTGCTACAATAGGGGGCTCACAGATTGCTACAATAGGGGGCTCACAGATTGCTACAATAGGGGGCTCACAGATTGCTACAATAGGGGGCTCACAGATTGCTACAATAGGGGGCTCACAGATTGCTACAATAGGGGGCTCACAGATTGCTACAATAAGGGGTTTACAGATTGCTACAATAGGGGGCTAACAGATTGCTACAATAGGGGGTTCACAGATTGCTACAATAGGGGGTTCACAGATTACTACAATAGGGGGCTCACAGATTGCTACAATAGGGGGCTCACAGATTGCTACAATAGGGGGCTCACAGATTGCTACAATAGGGGGCTCACAGATTGCTACAATAGGGGGCTCACAGATTGCTACAATAGGGGGCTCACAGATTGCTACAATAGGGGGCTCACAGATTGCTACAATAGGGGGCTCACAGATTGCTACAATAGGGGGGTAATGTGGTAGATCTAGTTGTGATACAGATTGTCTTGACTTCTCTCAATGTGAATATAAGCTGTTCTGTGTGGCAACAACTTTACAGTAATGACAAAATATAATGTATGATGAAATATCTTGGGGTGTGAATTGTTTTAAAAGTTAGTCCGTGTTGCAATAGTAC
Source organism: Salvelinus namaycush (assembly GCF_016432855.1). NCBI lineage: Eukaryota > Metazoa > Chordata > Actinopteri > Salmoniformes > Salmonidae > Salvelinus > Salvelinus namaycush. Next base: position 6,238,612 of record NC_052313.1, on the reverse strand, counting down.
AGTCTAAAAAGTAATCAGAGATTCAGAGTTAACTTTTTATGGCTGCAGGGGCAGTATTGAGTAGCTCTGATTAAAGGTGCCCATTTCAAACGGCCTCGTACTCAATTCTTGCTCGTACAATATGCATATTATTATTACTATTGGATAGAAAACACTCTCTAGTTTCTAAAACCGTTTGAATTATATCTGTGAGTCAAACAGAACTCATTTGGCACAAACTTCCTGACCAGGAAGTGGAAAGTCTGAAATCGAGGCTCTGTTCTTCTTCCTGCCTATACATGGGCATGATACGTAAGAGTCTACGTGCACTTCATAGACCTTCCCCTGGATGTCAAGAGGCTGTGAGAGAAGAAATTTAGTGTTTATCTTGGTCTGAAGTGGAATACAAGCTCTTTGTATGACGTGTCCCTCATTTCCGGTACTCTGGGGAGCGCGAGGTGGACAGTGGGATTGCCTTCTGTTTAGCTGCCGTTATGGACGACTACTATCTCCGGCTTTGATTTTATTTGATACATGTGACCATATCATCGTAAAGTATGTTTTTTCAATATAGTTTAATCAGATTATTGAAATTTTTTCGGGAGTTTTGCCGTGTTCCGTTCTCTGACTTTGTTGACGATGGAGAGATCCGTGGCACTTGGCTAGTGCGCGTGCTAAATGAAGAGGGAAAGTTGCCGTTCTAAATCCAAACAACGATTGTTCCCGACAAAGGACCCCTTGTCCAACATTCTGATGAAAGATCAGCAAAAGTAAGAAACATTTTATGATGCTATTTCATATATCTGTCGTACATGTGAACTAGTCGTGGGCGCCCAACGTTTGGGTACTCTAGCTATACCGAAGCTGCATATCGTAATGAAGTTATTTTTAGAATTCTAACACTGCGATTTCATTAAGAACTAATGGATCTATCATTTCCTATACAACATGTATTTTTTAGTTATGTTTATGAATAGCTATTTGGTCAGAATATGTGTGTCAGAAAAAGTGTCAGGAAAAATCCGGACGTAGTGGGAAAAAGTAGCTAAGTTAGCACAATGTGTAACCATTGATTTCAGCTCTAAATATGCACATTTTCGAACAAAACATAAGTGTATGTATAACCTGATGTTATAGGACTGTCATCTGAGGAAGAAAATCAAGGTTAGTCAAAAATTATATATCTTTTGCTTGTTTGTTACGATCGCTTACTTTTGCTACTGGGAAATTGCTTGTGTTTTTGGCTATTGTGGTAAGCTAATATAACGCTATATTGTGTTTTCGCTGTAAAACACTTGATAAATCGGAAATATTGTCTGGAATCACAAGATGCCTGTCTTTCAATTGCTGTACACTATGTATTTTTCAGAAATGTTTTATGATGAGTAATTAGGTATTTGACGTTGGTGTCTGTAATTATTATGGCTGCTTTCGGTGCAATTTCTGATTGTAGCTGCAATGTAAACTATGATTTATACCTGAAATATGCACATTTTTCTAACAAAACATATGCTATACAATAAATATGTTATCAGACTGTCATCTGATGAAGTTGTTTCTTGGTTAGTGGCTATTTATATCTTTATTTGGTCGAATTTGTGATAGCTACTGATGGAGTAAAAAACTGGTGGAGTAAAAAAAGTGGTGTCTTTTGCTAACGTGGTTAGCTAATAGATTTACATATTGTGTCTTCCCTGTAAAACATTTTAAAAATCGGACATGTTGGCTGGATTCACAAGATGTGTACCTTTCATATGCTGTATTGGACTTGTTAATGTGTGAAAGTTAAATATTTAAAAAATATATATTTTGAATTTCGCGCCCTGCACTTGAGCTGGCTGTTGTCATAAGTGTACCGACGTCGGGCTTGCAGCCATAAGAAGTTTAATCTCCATGAGTTAACAACACAACAAAAATCAACACTCTTCTTCCCATATAAACGGACCAGTCCAAATCTCCTGACTCTCATTATGTGGTCCATTCTCTTGTATTGTATTGTATTGTGGGGGGACTGAGGGCTCAGTAGCATTTAGTCTCTGTAAAGGCCACAGGCTGCTATCTCAGTCGCAGCACTAATCCTTGATCCCTGATTCCGGGATTAGAGTCTAATGTCAGGGGTAGAGAGGGGATCACTGATCTAATACACACTGTTAAGTATCTCTGTGTGTGTGTTTAGATAGAAATAAAGATAGAGAGAGACAGAGAGAGAGAGACAGATAGAGACAGAGAGAGAGAGAGAGAGACAGAGAGAGAGAGAGAGAGAGAGAGACAGAGAGAGACAGAGAGAGAGAGATATCAAATACAGGCGGCTATCCCAGGTCTACCCGGGAATGCATACATACTGCACATTCTGTCAGAACAGTGTGAATGTGTTAATCTAACCTTAATCTACCTCAGATCTCACAGACACACTCACAACACCAACCCATGGCAGCCATCTTGCTTTTCCTGGGAATATAAAATTACAATCACATTCAGGGAAATCAAAGTCTTGTTGGGCTGCCGTCCTCTGGGCTACATTGTGGAGTATTGCTTTGGAAACTTGCCTAATTGGTTTGTGTGGGCCAAAGTCCCTCACAATGCCTGCAGCTCGCTGGCTCCATTTTCACAACAATTGGATTTGAAATAGCTTGCTTAGATTGGTTATATTCCAGGACTGGAGACACCTCTTGTAAACGGGGTCTAAGGTTTAAGGGCCCGGGCTTGGTTTCTACTCAGCTAATATATGGGATTGTTTGATGATGGTCATACCAAGGATCATTTAGCCACTTCAAATTTTAGAACTCCTTTAGGTATAAAACATATATTTAAATCAATTATTTGAAGAAACATAGAATTTGGCCTTAATGCTATTAGCCGATAGAAACTAAGTGAAAAACATTCCCAAATATTGTGAAACAGTCCAACAATGAATCAAAAGGCAGTATGTTTTTAAGTCTGAGAGGAAACTATACAGTCGGAAGTTTACATACACCTTAGCCAAACACATTTAAACTCAGTTCTTCACAACTCCTGACATTTAATCCTAGTAAAAACTCCCTGTTTTAGATCAGTTTGGACCAACAATTTATTTTAAGAATGTCAGAATAATAGTAGAGAGAATTATTTATTTCAGCTTTTTTTTCATTCATCACATTCCCAGTGGGTCAGAAGTTTACATACACCTAAATAGTATTTGGTACCATTGCCTTTAAATTGTTTAACTTGGGTCAAACGTTTTGGGTAGCCTTCCACAAGCTTCCCACAATAAGTTGGGTGAATAATGGATCATTCCTCTTGACAGAGCTGGTGTAATTGAGTCAGGTTTGTTGGCCTCCTTGCTCGCACATGCTTTCAAGCCTCCCCATTTTTTCCTCCAAACATAACGATGGTCATTATGACCTAACAGTTCTATTTTTGTTTCATCAGACCAGAGGACATTTCTCCAAAAAGTATGATCTGTGTCCTCATGTGCCGTTGCAAACCTTAGTCCGGCTTTTTTACGGCGGTTTTGGAGCAGTAGCTTCTTCCATGCTGAGCAGCCTTTCAGGTTATGTTGATATAGGACTTGTTTTACTGTGGATATAGATACTTTTGTACCTGTTTCCTCCAGCATCTTCACAAGGTCTTTTTCTGTTGTTCTGGGATTGATTTGCACTTCTCGTACCAAATTATCTCTAGGAGACAGAACGCGTCTCCTTCCTGAGTGGTATGACAGCTGCGTGGTCGCACGGTGTTTATACTTGCGTACTATTGTTTGTACAGATGAACGTGGTACCTTCAGGCGTTTGGAAATTGCTCCCAATGATGAACCAGACTTGTGGAGGTCTACAATTTTTTGTTCTTGGCTGATTTCTTCTGATTTTCCCATGATGTCAAGCATAGAGGCACTGAGTTTGAAGGTAGGCCTTGAAATACATCCACAGGTACACCTCTAAATGACTCAAATGATGTCAATTAGCCTATCAGAAGCTTCTAAAGCCATGACATAATTTTCTGGAATTTTCCAAGCTTTTTAAAGGCACAGTCAACTTAGTGTATGTAAACTTCTGACCCACTGGAATTGTGATACAGTGAATTACAAGTGAAATAATCTGTCTGTAAACAATTGTTGGAAAATTACTTGTGTCATGCACAAAGCAGATATCCTAACCGAGTTGCCAAAACTATAGTTTGTTAACAAGAAATTTGTGGAGTGGTTGAAAAACAAGTTTAATGACTTCAACCTAAGTGTATGTAATCATATTTTTACTCATATTGGCCATAAAGTATTTCCATTCGATTTTGAAACTGGTACCGGATTAAAGAACCAGACGGGTCGTGTGAGTCTTGTGCATCAAACGACATGTACGTGAGAGTCTCAGCTTTCAATGGTTCGTAGCCCAAACCGTTTGTACAGACGTTTTTGTGAAAATACCAATATTCAGGATGTCTCCCGGGCTGACAAACACCGCTCTAGCTCTGCCACCTTCCACCGCAGATACAGCGGGCCGACATCGGCAGGCGCAGAGGGCCGACATCGGCAGGCGCAGAGGGCCGACATCGGCAGGCGCAGAGGGCCGACATCGGCAGGCGCAGAGGGCCGACATCGGCAGGCGCAGAGGGCCGACATCGACAGGCGCAGAGGGCCGACATCGGCAGACGCAGAGGGCCGACATCGGCAGAAGCAGAGGGCCGACATCGGCAGACGCAGAGGGCCGACATCGGCAGGCGCAGAGGGCCGACATCGGCAGGCGCAGAGGGCCGACATCGGCAGGCGCAGAGGGCCGACATCGACAGGCGCAGAGGGCCGACATCGGCAGGCGCAGAGGGCCGACATCGGCAGGCGCAGAGGGCCGACATCGCCAGGTGCAGAGGGCCGACATCGGCAGACGCAGAAGGCCGACATCGGCAGACGCAGAGGGCCGACATCGACAGATGCGGTGCATTGAGACACAGCCCATGCTAAACAGATATCTATATCTTAAACCGACAGATTTTAATGGGGATTTTCTTTATGATGGTAATTAGACAGACGCTGGGGCGCTGACATCAACTCTGGGGGGATTAAGAGCAGTGTTTCTTAATTAATATGTATAAAATAACAACTTCAATTACAATTTTTAAACAAGGAACATTATATAAAGGTTTTATGGACCAATAATAAAGGCTTTTTAGGCACTACATACAGTATATGCTTCTCATTTAAAAGCAAAGTCATACCATGTAAAGGGGAAGTGAATAAGTGAACCACAAAGAGGAAAGCTGAATGATTGTGAGTGACTAACACATGACAGTCAGGTTCAATCTGTGTGTGTGTCAACTCTGTGTACAGCCTGGCCACGTGCCCAAGTACCCAGAGAGGAACAGAACATGAAGTCCCCTATAATAATCTTAAATTCCAAACAGTCAAAATATGGAACAGGCAGCTGAGTCATCCAGTACCAGCTAACGCCATCCGCCATGTTTGTCTCTCTGACGTAGCTACTGTATATCAGAGTTGACATGGAGGGGACTTAGAGATAAACAACATGTTTATTTCCTTCTGTGCCCAGCCATTTGAATCTGAACACAGGAGAAACATGAAAAACATGTGACCTTTCCAATCGTATCCAATCAGCTGTACATTTCCTCCAATGTAAATATTAATGTCCTCAGTTTACGGAATCTCCTTTTTTTCTGTATGTGTCGGCATTCCGTAGGCAGCCTCCACACAACCCAACTGTTTAACAATGGAGGGAAAGAGGAAGGGATTGGGCGGGACTCCACCTCCTACCTCTCCTTTTCCTCCCTCCATCCCTCCTTCCCACCGGAGGCAATAAAGGCACGAAGTGGAAATAATTGGCGAGTATATTAACTCTCCTTCTGTTCCTCCCCAGGACCGTAAGGAACACCGTTATGCCGGGTAATGTGCGTTGTTGCTCACCTCACCACCAATGTGTGTATCCGAATTAGCTTGCGGCGGTACGTTTTTCGCAAAAATCACACCTTGGGGGAATATCGCCCCGACGCTTGGAATGCGATTACAAACAGTAAGTTATCGCCATGGGCACAATTAAAAACTTTGCCGACGTGTGTTGTCTTATTGCAAATTGAATCAGGTATTTCGATGGCAGGGGGTTGTTACGTGTTAATTACTGAGGAAGGCTTCCTAAACAACTATTAACAGGACTATCTGTTTAGAAAGAATCCATTACCTTGTTGCCCCCTGTGCATTCGGGATGGGCGGGATGGGGGATCAGCGATTTGGAGCAGCACATCATCTTATATTTCTCAGTGTTCATGTCACGTATGAGAGTAAGGTAGACTTTATACAATTTTATTTGGATTCATTAGTTGCCATAGCAGCAGAGGCAGTTAGGTGCAGAATATTCAAAAGATTGGTAGTTGACAATCCGAGAATGCACTGCTTTGTGTACAGTAAACAACAACAACAACAACAATAATGACAGAAAGGAAACAGGAGATGAGAAGCAACCCAAAGATCTTCATACTTGCCTCTTCAGGATATTCAAAGAACACACCCAACATTAAAAATACATTTAAAAAAATGTAAGATTTACAATATTATGATTTTTGAATAAAACCTGAATGTTCCAAAACAAGAAAGAAATGTATTCAAACTTCCAACAAACCTATTCCAAGGGCTTCAAAGTGCACAACAGCACCAGTGACCACCGCCATGTCTTGTAGCTGTATAGTTTCTCACCATGTTTCTGTCCCAGCCATGACAGGAGAAAACATCCCAAGTTATGGAGGACAACTGCCTCACAGCCTACCAGTCTTACTCTCCTCGAAACATGTTCTGTTGGGCTGTGTTAGTCAATGCCCTCCTTAATAAGAGAAACAGGTCATAATCAGGGCTAACCCGGTCGGTGTTCTGTGTTGTCTGAGTAAATGTGTTTCGTGAGTGACTGCGACTGCGTGAGGCACTGATTAAAGCAATGACACAGGCCAAGAGCTGTCCACTTCTCTCTACTAGCTGCTTTACTGACATTTCTTTCAGCAAAGCTTCCTGAGACTGAAGACCCTGACACAACACGACATGTGCCAGGTCACTAAACATGGTACTGCTTGAAAAAATGAAAGAAAGAAGAAGAGAAGCTCACTGAGATGCATCGTGTGATTTGACCAACTACAGTACATGTTACTTCACCGATTGTGTTTGACTTGGTGCTCTACAAACACTACACAGATCTACACGGATCCTTGACCAGCTAGTTACTGCATGGAACCCTGACCAGCTAGTTACTGGATGGAACCCTGACCAGCTAGCTACTGGATGGAACCCTGACCAGCTAGTTACTGGATGGAACCCTGACCAGCTAGTTACTGGATGGAACCCTGACCAGCTAGTTACTGGATGGAACCCTGACCAGCTAGTTCCTGGATGGAACCCTGATCAGCTAGTTACTGGATGGAACCCTGACCAGCTAGTTACTGCATAGAACTCTGACCAGCTAGTTACTGGATGGAACCCTGACCAGCTAGTTACTGCATAGAACCCTGACCAGCTAGTTACTGGATGGAACCCTAACCAGCTACTTACTGCATAGAACACTGACCAGCTAGTTGCTGGATAGAACCCTGACCAGCTAGTTACTGCATAGAACCCTGACCAGCAAGTTACTGGATGGAACCCTGACCAGCTACTTACTGCATAGAACACTGACCAGCTAGTTACTGGATAGAACCCTGACCAGCTAGTTACTGCATAGAACCCTGACCAGCTAGTTACTGGATGGAACCCTGACCAGCTAGCTACTGCCAGCTAGTTACTGGATGGAACCCTGACCAGCTGCTTAATTGCAGAATTTGTTAAATAAAGAAACAAATCCAATCTTTGGAGTGTGTCACATTTTTTTTTACAGTATAATTGTTTCCTTGAAACGTTTGAAAAACCTCTGTTTTCATTTCCTGTTGAATGTCTGGCGTACAGTATTTACAGAGCTTGTCACAACAATTTCGTGATAACGCTAACGTAATGTTATCCTCTCACAGGCAATGTGTAAAACTCAATTATATTATCCTTGTATTAACACAGACACCAAAAACAAGCATAGTATTCACCACACAGACAAATGAATGCTTAAACTACTGCAACAACTCACTCACTCACTCACTCGCTCACTCAGTCACACACACACACACACACACACACACATGGTCTAACACTTTCTCTCTTTCTTTCCCTCCATCTCGCTCTCTCAACCTCTCTTTAACACAAGCAGTTCATGCAACACTTGTGCAAAACAAGCAACAAAATAAGGTTGAGGGTGCAGAGTGAGTGAGATAGCAAACAACATAGCTCTCAATTACAGCTGAAGTGAAAAAATATCTCTCACGTTTTTTAAAATACTATTTCACTTTGTTTCTCACTGCATTGCTGGGAAGGTAGCAAGTAAGTAAACAATTCACTGTTAGCCTACACCTGTTGTTCACGAAGCGTGTGACAAATTAAATTAGATGTTAAACACACACACACCACCACCACCACCACCACCATCTCCACTACCTCCTCCACAACCTCCACCACTACCACCACCACAACCACCACCTCCACTACCTCCTCCACTACCTCCTCCACTACCTCCACCACCACCACCACCACAACCACCATCTCCACTACCTCCTCCACTACCTCCTCCACTACCTCCTCCACTACCTCCACCACCACCACCATCTCCACTACCTCCTCCACTACCTCCTCCACTACCTCCACCACTACCTCCACCACCACCACCATCTCCACTACCTCCTCCACTACCTCCTCCACTACCTCCACCACTACCACCACCACAACCTCTACCACCACCACCACCACCATCTCCACTACCTCCTCCACTACCTCCACCACTACCACCACCACCATCTCCACTACCACCACCACTACCACCACCACAACCTCTACCACCACCACCACCACCATCTCCACTACCTCCTCCACAACCTCTACCACCACCACCACCACCACCACCATCTCCACTACCTCCTCCACTACCTCCACCACTACCACCACCACAACCTCCACCACCACCACCATCTCCACTACCTCCTCCACAACCTCCACCAGTACCACCACCACCACCACCATCTCCACTACCTCCTCCACTACCTCCACCACTACCACCACCACCACCACCACCATCTCCACTACCTCCTCCACAACATCCACCACCACCACCACCTCCACAACCTCCACCACCACCATCTCCACTACCTCCACCACTACCACCACCACAACCTCCACCACTACCTCCACCACTACCACCACCACAATCTCCACTACCTCCTCCACTTCCTCCTCCACTACCAACACCACCTCCACCACCACAACCACCACTAACACCACCACAACCTCCACCACTACCACCACCACCATCTCCACAACCACAATCTCCACTACCTCCTCCACTTCCTCCTCCACTACCAACACCACCTCCACCACCACCATCTCTAATACCTCCTCCCCTACCACCACCACTACCTCCACCACTACCACCACCACCATCTCCACTACCACCACCACTACCACTACCACAACCTCTACCACCACCACCACCACCATCTCCACTACCTCCACCACTACCACCACCACAACCTCCACCACCACCACCATCTCCACTACCTCCTCCTCTACCTCCACCACTACCACCACCACAACCTCCACCACCACCACCACCACCATCTCCACTACCTCCTCCACAACCTCCACCACTACCACCACCACCACCACCACCATCTCCACTACCTCCTCCTCTACCTCCACCACTACCACCACCACAACCTCCACCACCACCACCACCACCACCATCTCCACTACCTCCTCCACAACCTCCACCACTACCACAACCACCATCTCCACTACCTCCTCCACTACCTCCTCCACTACCTCCTCCACCTCCACCACCACCACCATCTCCACTACCTCCTCCACTTCCTCCACCACTACCTCCACCACCATCTCCACTACCTCCTCCACTACCACCACCACAACCTCTACCAC
>NC_052313.1:6068669-6213669 GCF_016432855.1 Salvelinus namaycush | reverse complement strand
GTTAATCAAAATAGTTCTAGCGAACTGTTCTATCGAACTGTTCTAGCGAATGTTAGGTTTAACAACCCGTTACCAACTGAAAGATTCACCGGCTGGCTAGCTATGCAGCTAGGTTAGGTAGTTGTTAACTAGTGTTAGCACAATTGCCAGCTAGCAATATTGTGTTAATGGTAGTTAGCAATGGCTCGCAAAACTACGTCTAACTTCTAGACTAGAGTAACCAAACGTGACAAATAGTGGTCGGCCTACATATTGTTTTGCAGCGCTGTAGAATTGTATGGGTTTATTTTTTAATTTTATTTTTTATTAACCTTTCTTTAACTAGGCAAGTCAGTTAAGAACAAATTCTTATTTAAAATGATGGCCTACACCGGCCAAACCCGGACGACGCTGGGGCAATTGTGCGTCGCCCTATGGGACTCCCAATCACGGCCGGTTGTGGTACAGCCTTGATTTAGCGCAGGCTAAACTCGACAGGCTAAACTTCGGTTTGAAATTTAAATGGGGCTTGAGAAAAACTGTAATTTTTTCAAACAAATTAAGTGATTTGAGAATACAACCTTTAGTGTCAATTAAGGTACTTTTAACCTATGAGAATTTGCTCCACAAGAGGCTGCTGATAGGACGACTAATGGAATGGAATCAACTATATGGAAACCATAGAAACTATGTGTTTGATGTATCTGATACTATTCCACCAATTCCGCTCCAGCCATTACCACGAGCCCGTCCTCCCCAATTAAGTTGCCACCAACCTCCCGTGGAACACACAGCCAGTGTTAAGGGAATATCATTTTTCCAAATGGGGTCCCCTGCGTATTCTATTGTCAATTTGGTGTGATGCAGAAAATGTTTGGGGACATTTTGATCTCTTTGTTTTAGACATGTATCTATGTATGTCACAGTTGTGAGGTAAACAGACGTCAAACAGCTTTAATTAGCCTGGAATAGGTTGGCATGGTTATTATTCTATCCAGTATTAAATGGTAATTAATAAATTCTGCCTCACAGGGGAAAATATCAATGAATTCAATGATGTCACTGATGTACTTTATTGTCTTGTATGCAGATTCAGTTTGTTATGCACTGAGAGTACAAAACATTAGGAACACCTGCTCTTTCCATGACAGACTGACCAGGTGAATCCAGGTGAAAGCTATGATTCCTTATTGATTTAACTTATTAAATCCCCTTCAATCAGTGAAGATGAAGGTTAAAAAAAGATTATTAAGACTTAAGACAATTGAGACATGGATTGTGTATGTGTGCCATTTAGAGGGTGAATGGGCAAGACAACATACTTGAGTTGATTTTAATGGGGTATGGTAGTAGGTACCAGGCACACCAGTTTCAGTGTGTCAAGAACTGCAACGCAGCATGGTTTTTCACATTCAACAGTGTCGTGACTTGACTTTAATATGAATCTGAAGACTGTTATTTATTTAATCAACTAACTATGTTTAATTGTTACTAATTGTTATTAAATTAATCATGTAACTCATTAAAATCTGGGGCACCATGAGAGCGGTTCTTTAAAGAGTTACCATCTCCTGAATTAAACTCTAAAAGGTGTTTACCTATCACATCTATAAACAGTCAACTTATTAATCATAACCTCGTATCATATCACCATTCTGAACAGTCGTAACCTCATGCATCTGCAAAAGTCTGAGCCTTACTTATGATTCAGTACTACACAAATTGGTTCAATGATTTATTTACTAGTTAATTAAATGGTAACACAGGATAAACATACACACTTAATACGTTAAAAACAGGTCCCTAGTGGACTGATAACAATATGAGAGAGAGAGGGACAGAGACACTTATTGGTACATTTAGAAACTACTCTCACTGACAGTAATCACATACTTTTCACAGGAAATGCCGTCGTCTTTGAGTGAGAAATCATTCATGTTTTTACGTGAAATGCCTGGGATCGCCGTGTATCTCTCTCGGAACCGGGCAGCCTTGGGAAAGGGGTTGGGCCTTTTTGCAGCACACTTGTAAGACTCTGTCCAAAAGATTTCCAACAAGTCTTCTACTGTTGTTCACCTCTGCAGTTGTCCGGTATCCGGTGACTTGTCATGTACAGTCGTGGCCAAAAGTTGAGAATGACACAAATATTAATTTCCACAAAGTTTGCTGCTTCAGTGTCTTTAGATATTTTTGTCAGATGTTACTATGGAATACTGAAGTATTATTACAAGCATTTCATAAGTGTGAAAGGCTTTTTTTGACAATTACATAAAATTGATGCAAAGAATCAATATTTGCAGTGTTGACCCTTCTTTTTCAAGACCTCTGCAATCCGCCCTGGCATGCTGTCAATTAACTTCTGGGCCACATCCTGACTGATGGCAGCCCATTCTTGCATAATCAATGCTTGGAGTTTGTCAGAAGTTGTAGGTTATTGTTTGTCCACCCGCCTCTTGAGGATTGACCACAAGTTCTCAATGGGATTAACTTTTTATGGCTGCAGGGGCAGTATTGAGTAGCCAGATAATAGGTGCCCATTTCAAACGGCCTCGTACTCAATTCTTGCTCGTACAATATGCATATTATTGTTATTATTGGATAGAAAACACTCTCTAGTTTCTATAGCCGTTGAAATTTTGTCTCTGAGTGGAACAGAACTCATTCTACAGCACTTTCCCTGACATGGAGTCAGATTTCAGACATCTTGGCCCCTGATCTGGAGTCAGTTTAAAGGTCCCTGTGAATGCTATGAGGATACAAACACTGCTTACGTCTTCCCCTGGATGTCATTACGTGGTGACGCTTTGAATGGAGTCGATTGCGCAATCAGAGCCTCTATAAAACAGCACAACGTGTAGGTAGTGTCCCTTTTCCAGCTGCGCCTGATGCAAGGTGGACACGGACCTGCTCTTTTTCCAAGCTTTAGTTTAGCCAGTAATATTTCTCCGGTCATGTTTTTGCTCGTTATAGGTGTTAAAAACATCATAAGGTAGTTAATTTAAACCGTTTTATAGCAATTTATATCCGTTTAGTGCGATTTTGAGGCATTGCTTTCTGAGACACTTTGAACCTCTGGGCACGTTTCCAGTTCATGCCGAACGCAGTGGGCATTTCCACATGGCAAGAGGACAGCTTTCGACCAAAAGACGATTAGACCCAAGAAAGGATTCTTTGCCCAAGATTCTGATGGAAGAACAGCTCAAAGTAAGAACAATTTATTATGATAAATCGTGTTTCTGTCGAAAAATGTTAATCGCTTATGCCGCCATTTTGTTAGATGTAGCTTCGCTTGGCGCAACCTGTATTGAAAAGTAAGGATAATTTAAAAAATGTAATTCAGCGATTGTATTAAGAATTAAATTGTCTATCAATCGCTGTCCACCCTATATTTTTTTAGTCACGTTTATGAGTATTTATGTATAAGACTAGATCACTGTCTAATATGGCGCACGACATTTTCTGACCAGCTGGGCTACTTTTGTCATTGTCTAACCATGATTTTGGTGGCTAAATATGCACATTTTCGAACAAACTCTATATGTATGTTGTAATATGATGTTACAGGAGTGTCATCGGAAGAATTCTGAGAAGGTTAGTGAAAAAATTTATATATTTTGGCGATGATTACGTTATCGCTCTCTTTGGCTTGAATCAATGCTCTGGTAACGTTTGCATATGTGGTATGCTAATATAACGATTTATTGTGTTTTCGCTGTAAAACACTTAGAACATCTGAAATATTGTCTGAATTCACAAGATCTGTGTCTTTCCATTGCTATGTGCTGTGTATTTTTAAGAAATGTTTTATGATGAGTAAATTGGTAATACACGTTGCTCTGTGTATTTATTCTAGTCGATTTGTGATGGTGGGTGCAATTGTAAACTATGATTTATACCTGAAATATGCACATTTTTCTAACAAAACCTATCCTATACAATAAATATGTTATCAGACTGTCATCTGATGAGGTTTTTTCTTGGTTAGTGGCTATCAATATCTTAGTTTAGCCGAATTGGTGATAGCTACTGGTGTTGAGAAAAAATGGTGGACAAAGAAAAATGGTGTCTTTTGCTAACATGGTTAGCTAATAGATTTACATATTTTGTCTTCCCTGTAAAACATTTTAAAAATCTGAAATGGTGGCTTTATTCACAAGATCTGTATCTTTCATTTGGTGTCTTGGACTTGTGATTTAATGATATTTAGATGCTACTATTTAATTGTGACGCTATGCTAGCGATGCTAATCAGTGTGGGGGGGGTGGGGGATGTTGTCATAGGTGTACCGACCTCGAGCTTGCAGCCATAAGAGGTTAGTTAAGGTCTGGGGAGTTTCCTGGCCATGGACCCAAAATATCGATGTTTTGTTCCCCGAGCCACTTAGTTATCACTTTTGCCTTATGGCAAGGTGCTTCATCATCCTGGAAAAGGTATTGTTCGTCAACAAACTGTTCCTGGATGTTTGGGAGAAGTTGCTCTAGGGGGATGTGTTGGTACCATTCTTTATTCATGGCTGTGTTCTTAGGCATAATTGTAAGTGAGCCCACTCCCTTGGCTGAGAAGCAACCCCACACATGAATGGACTCAGGATGCTTTACTGTTGGCATGACACAGGACTGATGGTAGCGCTCACCTTGTCTTCTCCGGACAGGCTTTTTTCCGGATCGCCCAAACAATCGGAAAGGGCATTCATAAGAGAAAATGACTTTACCCCAGTCCTCAGCGGTCCAATCCCTGTACCTTTTGCAGAATATCAGTCTGTCCCTGATGTTTTACCTGGAGAGAAGTGGCTTCTTTGCTGCCCTTCTTGACACCAGGCCATCCTCCAAAAGTCTTCGCCTCACTGTGCGTGCAGATGCACTCACACCTGCCTGCTGCCATTCCTGAGCAAGCTCTGTACTGGTGTTGCCCCGATCCCGCAGCTGAATCAACTTTAGGAGATGGTCCTGGCGCTTGCTGGACTTTCTTGGGCGCCCTGAAGCCTTCTTCACAACGATTGAACCGCTCTCCTTGAAGTTATTGATGATCCGATAAATGGTTGATTTAGGTGCAATCTTACTGGCAGCAATATCCTTGCCTGTGAAGCCCTTTTTGGACAAAGCAATGATGACGGCAAGTGTTTCCTTGCAGGTAACCATGATTGACGGAGGAAGAACAGTGATTCCAAGCACCACCCTACTTTTGAAGCTTCCAGTCTGTTATTCGAACTCAATCAGCATAACAGAGTGATCTCCAGCCTTGTCCACGTCAACCCTCACACCTGTGTTAACGAGAGAATCACTGACATGATGTCAGCTGGTCCTTTTGTGGCAGGGCTGAAATGCAGTGGAAATGTTTTTTGGGGATTCAGTTCATTTGCATGGCAAAGAGGGACTTTGCAATTAATTGCAATTCATCTGATCACTCTTCATAACATTCTGGAGTATATGCAAATTGCCATCATACCAACTGAGGCAGCAGACTTTGTGAAAATTAATATTTGTGTCATTCTCAAAACTTTTGGCCACAACTGTAGTCCTGAATAGAACTACAGAGTTTATTTTCCTTCCATTCGCTCCTGAAGATATTTCTTTGAAGATAGGCTAGCCAGTCGTGTCGATGGTTCCCAGTAGGCTGATGAGAGTAGCTTAATATGATGGTTTGAACAGAGTAGTAGAATGGTCCCACTTAAATTCACTTTTGAAAATACTTTACAGCTAATAAGCCGTACTATTGATTGTCCGGGAGGTGAGTTTATTGTCTCTACCTCGTGTTGAGATTCAAAGTTCAGACCCCACTTTAAACGTGTAGCTGCAGCTTCAAGCTTTTCTGGTCTGGTATGTTAATTCTTAACCCATAATTTTATACAGTTTGTTTGAAAGGGGCGGTTCCGTCAGGCAACAACGTTCTCTGACCTCACTCAGAGGCGGTGGCTACTTACTTGTAAAACAATTATCTCTTCTAGTTTTCAAATCACATTCTTCCCTTTAATGCCTGAGCGCAGTTACACACTTTAATTAAAAGAGGAGGAATTAAGAGAACACGGAGGGGAAGAGAGAGAGAGAGAGAGGAGAGAGATGAGTGATTTTTCAGGATCCATGACATGAATGGAGAGGAGGCTGAATACTTAACAAATACACATTCATAATTTTTCATATTACATGCACAACGCATAGGATGGAATCTTCGTCCATGTAGTCGTTATACTTTCCAAGTTACAGTATTTCCTTCATAACAGTTTAAATGACATCACAAAATAACAAACAAAGTGACATTAGTGTTCTATAGTGTTCTATTAGTGTTCTATTAGTGCCTCTGACAATTCCCCCCGTTCTATGTTAGAAATATTGTTCCAGTAGTTGCTGTTGAATGTGTTAGAGTTTTAGTGGGAAAAAGACTCTTGAAACAAAGGACATTCCTTCCGCGGCTGAGACGGGGTCTGAGTGAAGAAATTCATTGCAGAACCTGACCTATTTGGATTCTTTTGGACAGTCATAACAACAGTTTCCCATGTGTGTCAAGAATGGTCCATCTCCCAAACGACATCCTGTCAAGTTTTAACAACCGTGGGAAGCATTGGAGTCAACATGGGCCAGGATTACTAATGTTTTGTACACTCCGTGTAGTTTCCATATTTTTGGAGAGTCAGAGGTTGTCCAATGTTACTAAAATTACAATAATGATCGTATCGTATCTGTCAATAGTATATCTTTTTTTACTATTACAGAATTTTCACTTTCTGACAAGTATTTTTAGCTATTGGAGAAGTAAAAAAATCTGTCCCATTTGTCCGAATCAGTCACACCTGCCTGGCTGTGTGTCCACTTGGCACTTCCTTCTCAATGGTCCCAGATGTCCAGATCTGGCACTGCCGAGACTACGAGGTGTAAGAGTTTCGATATGCAGGTACATTCTGCATGTTTTCAAAGGTCTATACTACAGTACACAAAATAGTGGAAGGATTGTTTAATTCTGTAAGGTTATCATATCAAGTCTTTTCATTGAGTCAATTGACCATTACTAAAAATAAAGGATAATCATAGTGCATTGTTCAGAGGGTCACAGAATGTTTCAAACGCTGGCAGCATCAAGATTCAACACAGAGTGTGGGTTTTCTCCCTTCATAGGGCAAGCCAAAACTCACACCCACACACCTGAGTTCCTGTACTGTTATTGTTGGCCACCCCAAAGTCAGTTAACTTTGGGGTGAACGGGTTCTACTGACCCACGGCCTCTTCCACACCGTACATACCACTGAGACGTCATCTATACTGTATAACCCCTGAGACGTCATGTATAACCACTGAGACGTCATCTATACTGTATAATCACTGAGACGTCATCTATACTGTATAACCACTGAGACGCCATCTATACTGTATAACCACTGAGACGTCATCTATACTGTATAACCACTGAGACGTCATCTATACTGTATAACCACTGAGACGTCATCTATACTGTATAACCACTGAGACGTCATGTATAACCGCTGAGACGTCATCTATACTGTATAACCACTGAGACGTCATCTATACTGTATAACCACTGAGACGTCATGTATAACCACTGAGACGTCATCTATACTGTATAACCACTGAGACGTCATCTATACTGTATAACCACTGAGGCGTCATCTATACTGTATAACCACTGAGACGTCATGTATAACCACTGAGACGTCATGTATAACCACTGAGACGTCATCTATACTGTATAACCACTGAGACGTCATCTATACTGTATAATCACTGAGACGTCATCTATACTGTATAACCACTGAGACGTCATCTATACTGTATAACCACTGAGACGTCATGTATACTGTATAACCACTGAGATGTGATGAGCAGGACGTTCATGAAATTAAATAAAACAGAGAGAGAGAGAGAGAGAGGACGAGAGAGAGAGTTGGCAGCTTTTTTTCATTTGATCTGTAAACAATCATTTCTCTTGTCTCCATCTCCCCCGAAACTGTCCCAAAACAATATCCCACGCTTTCCTGCATTTCAGACAACATGAAGCTCTGTGTTGGGACAGCTGAGTGTGTAGGCTCTATTGAAGCATTATCTTGGTCCCTGCTACATTCTCATCCATCGTATAAGGATATTAGGTCATGTTGTTGGACTCATCCGGAGGTGCCAAGGAGCGCAGAGAAACAGATGGCGCTGAGAGACAGGATAAAACAGACACAGGTAATGAAAGAGAGAGAAAAAAAACAGCCCAACAGAGGAGAGATAGATAAATGGCCGCATCCTCCTGGTGAGACCTAGTTCTTAGAACAGATCAGACTTCTCATCTCGCGTCCAGAGAACAGTTTCATAATGCAACAGGGATGGCAACAATAGCCGCCAAGTCCCAGAATTAGGCAAACCCTTTGTTTTGTTCTCAACATAATTGTCATGGAGTTTGAGACTTTGTTATAATGTTCAGTCAATGTGTCCAGTCTTGTCTGTACCAGAACACATATAATAAACGGCCATATTACAATATAGTCATGAAATGCATTTTCAGTATCAACTATAAAGGTTTAGACACCTCTAAGTTGATTGTATAAAATAAAAACATGTGTATGAATCACCAAAACATTTCTTAAATACATATACGGTAAAAATAGAGAATGTAAGCACTCTAACCAGCCCCAGGTCAGGTGTAGCACATCGGTCAACTCCACTAACCACTAATGGTTGTGTTTGCATTCAACACACAATACAAGGTCCCTGTCTAGCCCACGAGGGTTGTGTGTGTTGTTAAAGCCTACTGAGATCCACTAAGGCCTACTGAGATCCACTAAGGCCTACTGAGATCCACTAAGGCCTACTGAGATCCACTAAGGCCTACTGAGATCCACTAAGGCCTACTGAGATGTACTAAGGCCTACTGAGATCCACTAAGGCCTACTGAGATCCACTAAGGCCTACTGAGATGCACTAAGGCCTACTGAGATCCACTAAGGCCTACTGAGATCCACTAAGGCCTACTGAGATGCACTAAGGCCTACTGAGATCCACTAAGGCCTACTGAGATGCACTAAGGCCTACTGAGATCCACTAAGGCCTACTGAGATCCACTAAGGCCTACTGAGATCCACTAAGGCCTACTGAGATCCACTAAGGCCTACTAAGATGCACTAAGATCTACTGAGGTCCACTAAGGTCTACTGAGATGCACTAAGAACTACTAAGATGCACTAAGAACTACTAAGATTCACTAAGAACTACTAAGATCCACTAAGAACTACAAAGATCCACTAAGAACTACTAAGATCCACTAAGATCTACTGAGGTTCACTAAGATCTACTGAGGTCCACTAAGATCTACTGAAACATATCAGCGCTACTGCAGCCTCCACACATCTCATATGTGTCCCACACACAGAACTGTGTTGGCCTTGCAGTAAGGCTTATTTCTATGTGAGTTATGAAATTGCTCTCAGCTTAATTGTAGCATCAGAGAAGTAGTGGGATATAGAAGAGTTAGGAGAGGAGGTGGAAAATAACAGACCAACTCAATAACAATGGTCATGTTTTAGAGATGTATTATACTCTTTTGTATTAATTGAATTCATGAATGTATATGAGTCACGCTCGCTATCCTCAAACTCCCTGTCATAAAACAACCAAGGTGCACACAAACACACACAGAAAAATAATAATTACCCACACATTAGGGGGGGAAAAAGGCTGCCTAAGTATGATTCTCAATCAGAGACAACGATAGACAGCTGTCCCTGATTGAGAACCATACCCGGCCAAAACATAGAAATACAGAAACCTAGAAAACAAAACATAGAATGCCCACCCCACATCACACCCTGACCTAACCAAATAGATAAATAAAACGGCTCTCTAAGGTCAGGGCGTGATAATATGTTTGTTTGTGTGTAGATGTATGGTGCATTTTCTTACTGAATGAATCCAATGTGATTTGATTATTGTGCTGTCCAAGGGGCAGTACAGTATGGTACAGCACAACCAGAAACAGTGAGAATCCCTGACGGACACATCTAACCACACACGTGAGTCATGACTTTACAGACGTTGCATCTTCATTTGATCAACCTATTGCAACAGGAAATGTAAAACTTGTAGTGTATTTGAATTTGAAAACACTTCTGAAGTTTCCCTTATGGAAAATGTCCATTAATTATAATGTACATAATAATTAACATGTGCTGTTGCTGCAGGCATATTTTCCTGCTGTAGCAAACTGGCTCAAATGAAGATCCTACATACAGTACCAGTCAAAAGTTTGGACACGCCGACTCACTCAAGGGTTTTTCTTTTTTTGACCATTTTCTACATTGTAGAATAATAGTGAAGACGTCAAAACTATGAAATAACACATATGGAATCATGATGGAACCAAAAAATTGTTACCAAATCGAAATCTATTTTACATTTGAGATTCTTCAAAGTATCCACTGAGTCCGATGTATTCACTATTATTCTACAATGTAGAAAATAGTAAAAATAAAGAAAAATCCTTGAATGAGTAGAAGTGTCCAAACTTTTGACTGGTACTGTATGTAGCTAGATAAATAAATTACCATCACTGGTGTCCCTCTCAACCCATCGAATATTACCCACAAATCTTCCCCAGGTTGTTGTGCTATGGAAACATCTGTTGTTGTGTTGAATTCTCCCCTTTCTACCACATCACGTATCCCCTGCTCTACCCATGGGGGAATCGGGTAATGTTTAGCTGGGGGAGTTGGAGAGGAGGGAAGGGTGAGAAGGTAGGGGATATAGGGGGAGAGTAAAGAATGTAGGGATAAGAGGGGGGAAGGAGATGGGAGTTAGGAGGGAAGGGAAAGATGGGGTGAGATTAGGGAAAAAGGGGGAAGTAGGGGGAGAGTAGAGGAGGTATGAGAGATGGACAAGAGGGGGGAAGGGGAGGGGAGTTAGGAGGGAAGGGAGAGATGGTAGAGATGAGGAAGAAGGGTAAAGTAGGGGAGAGAAGGAAGTTAAGGACATAGAGGAGGGGAGAAACAGGAGATAGCATGATGTAGATGGAGAGAAGAGGTAGAGAGAGAGAGAGGTAGAGAGAGGTAGAGGGAGAGAGAGAGAGAGCAAGAAAGTGCAAGAGAGAGAGAGTGAGAGAAAGAGAGAGAGGTAGAGAGAAAAAGTGAGAGGTAGAGAGAGGTAGGTAGAGAGAGAAAGTGCGAGAGAGAGAGGTAGAGAGAGAAAGAAAGAGAGAAAGTGCGAGAGAGAGAGAAAGAGAGAGTGAGGTAGAGAGAGAGAAAGAGAGAGTGGTAGAGAGAGTGAGGTAGGTAGAGAGAGAGAGACTGAAAGTGTGAGAGAGAGAGTGAGAGAAAGAGAGAGAGTAGAGAGAGAGAGAGAGAGAGAGAGAGGTAGAGAGAGAGGCTCTGTGTGCTTTCTAGCAACTTAGCAGCATATTTATTATAGTTAGGTGTAAACAAATATGACCAGAGGACAAAACAACACAGATTCAACAGTAAGCAGTGTGAAACTGAGCCATTTAGCCAATATGCTGACTTTATTACTTTGCACAGCTGACTATCGTTTCTCAACACAGAGCAAAACTAGTCCTCATTACAAGGCTATTAAACTCTCATCTTCCACAATCTGCAGGTACCCTCTGTCTGCTGATGTCAACATACATTGTAACATCCATGTCTCTGTTGCCCTCTCTATAATTTGGAATCTCTCTCTATCTCAATTCAATTTCAATTACAATTCAATTTTGGCATGGGAAACATATGTTAACATTTCCAAAGCAAAACAATACAAATGAACAGTACATTTACTCTCACAGAAGTTCCAAAATAATAAAGACATTTCAAATATCATATTATGTCTATATACAGTGATGTAACGATGTGAAAATAGTTAAAGT
Source organism: Salvelinus namaycush (assembly GCF_016432855.1). Lineage (NCBI taxonomy): Eukaryota > Metazoa > Chordata > Actinopteri > Salmoniformes > Salmonidae > Salvelinus > Salvelinus namaycush. Next base: position 6,201,852 of record NC_052313.1, on the reverse strand, counting down.
ACAAAAGGGAAAATATACATAAATAGGGGTTGTATTTACAATGGTGTTTGTTCTTCACTGGTTTCCAGGTCACAAATCTTGCTGCCGTCACAAATCTTGCTGTTGTCTCTCTATCTCTGTCTCTCTCCCTCTCACAATTTCATTCAATTTCAATTCAGTTCGAATAAATTTTATTTGCATGGGAAGAGCAGACCAGATTCCACCTAATTTTGTCGGCAGTGTGCACATAACATTTCTTCTCTTGAGAGCCAGGTCTGCCTATGGTGACCTTTCTCAATAGCAAGGCTATGCTCACTGAGTCTGTACATAGTCAGCTTTTCTTAATTTGGGGTCAGTCACAGTGGTCAGGTATTCTACCACTGTGTAATCTCTGAGTCTGTACATAGTCAAAGATGTTCTTAATTTGGGGTCAGTCACAGTGGTCAGGTGTTCTACCACTGTGTAATCACTGAGTCTGTACATAGTCAAAGATGTTCTTAATTTGGGGTCAGTCACAGTGGTCAGGTATTCTACCACTGTGTAATCTCTGAGTCTGTACATAGTCAAAGATGTTCTTAATTTGGGGTCAGTCACAGTGGTCAGGTATTCTACCACTGTGTAATCTCTGAGTCTGTACATAGTCAAAGATGTTCTTAATTTGGGGTCAGTCACAGTGGTCAGGTATTCTACCACTGTGTAATCTCTGTTTAGGGCCAGATAGTAGTCCAGATTGCTCTGTTGTTTGGTTGATTCTTTCCTGTGTGTCAAATAGTTATCTTTTAGTTTTCTCATCATTTGGTTGGATGTTGCTGTCCTGGGGCTCTGTGGGGTCTGTTTGCGTTTTGTGAACAGAGCCGCAGAATCAACTCTCTCTCTCTCATTGGAGAATGAAGAGGGTCTCTTTCACTAATTTGCTCTGTCATCTCTGAAGAGTTTCCTATTGAAAACCAGTCTATTGTCTCCTCCACGTCACTCAATGTTCCTTATTTCACATCACATGTATTACCTTCACATTGATACACGCAGGCATAATGGCACATCCTTCACAAAGTCCCTTAGCTTAGCCATGGAGTAGACGTGAATGGTTTAATACTAAAAGCTATCTCCTCTGTGTATGTGAGGGGAATGATTTGCATTTTAAAGTGTTATCATTGTATCAAGGCCTTCTCTGTGTGTGTGTGTGTGTGTGTGTGTGTGTGTGTGTGTGTGTGTGTGTGTGTGTGTGTGTGTGTGTGTGTGTGTGTGTGTGTGTGTGTGTGTGTGTGTGTGTGTGTGTGTGTGTGTGTGTGTGTGTGTGTGTTTGATACCTATATAAACTCTAAAGTAATGTAACGTGCCAGCATGTGCACAGTTAGATGTTCTGTACAGACACAAAACATCTAACTGTGCATCTGCTGTCATCTTCCATTACTTTAGAGTTTATAAGTATCTAACACATCCAAACATACACACACACACACACACACACACACACACACACACACACACACACACACACACACACACACACACACACACACACACACACACACACACACACACACACACACACACACACATTCTCACATCCAAACACACACACACACACATTCACACATCCAAACAATTTTCTCTCACTAAATAAGTAATTTTGGATTCAGCACTGTGAACATGTTTATTACCATTGTCTGAGGAATATGAGAGCTGCAGTGTTTTCACTAGCATGGCCTGTGCACTCATCAATCACACAGCAGAGCCAGCCTTCTCTCTCTCTCTGTCTCTCTCTCTCAGCGCAGTCAAACACTAATTAAGTTACGGCTCTCAGAAACTACAAGTTTTGAAATGTGATAAAAGTAATGAGATTTCTCTGAGTCGGCATTACTTACAGAGGTGAATCGATGACTGTAATGACCTCTTCTTATTACACAAATGGACTTTCCTCCATTTGTCTTTCTGAAGGAGGTTTTGATAGTCTTCTTCCTGGGGGTGTTAATGACATGTGTATCATTACCATCTCCCCTTATCATGGATCTCTCTGTGTTCCTCTTCTTAGGAAGAAGGGGGAAATACAGGCTTAGGACTTTTGTAATGGTACTGTTTCCTGTTTCCTGTTTAACAAAATGTCAATCATAAATCTGCTCTACGATGGTTAACGGGATTTCGCATACAACCCATGATGATACCTTCCATGGTGGATGTTTGGATGTTTCAAGATGTACATCCAGGAGAGAAGTAACATTACAGTAGCCATCCAATAGAGAAGTAACATTACAGTAACCATCCAATAGAGAAGTAACATTACAGAGCCATCCAGGAGAGAAGTAACATTACAGTAGCCATCCAATAGAGAAGTAACATTACGGTAACCATCCAATAGAGAAGTACCATTACGGTAGCCATCCAATAGAGACGTAACATTACGGTAGCCATCCAATAGAGAAGTAACATTACAGTAGCCATCCAATAGAGAAGTAACATTACGGTAGCCATCCAATAGAGAAGTAACATTACAGTAGCCGTCCAGGAGAGAAGTAACATTACAGTAGCCATCCAATAGAGAATTAACATTACAGTAGCCATCCAGGAGAGAAGTAACATTACAGTAGCCATCCAGGAGAGAAGTAACATTACAGTAGCCATCCAATAGAGAAGTAACATTACAGTAGCCATCCAATAGAGAAGTAACATTACAGTAGCCATCCAATAGAGAAGTAACATTACAGTAGCCATCCAGGAGAGAAGTAACATTACAGTAGCCATCCAATAGAGAAGTAACATTACAGTAGCCATCCAGGAGAGAAGTAACATTACAGTAGCCATCCAATAGAGAAGTAACATTACGGTAACCATCCAATAGAGAAGTACCATTACGGTAGCCATCCAATAGAGACGTAACATTACGGTAGCCATCCAATAGAGAAGTAACATTACAGTAGCCATCCAATAGAGAAGTAACATTACGGTAGCCATCCAATAGAGAAGTAACATTACAGTAGCCATCCAATAGAGAAGTAACATTACGGTAGCCATCCAATAGAGAAGTTACATTACAGTAGCCGTCCAGGAGAGAAGTAACATTACAGTAGCCATCCAATAGAGAATTAACATTACAGTAGCCATCCAGGAGAGAAGTAACATTACAGTAGCCATCCAGGAGAGAAGTAACATTACAGTAGCCATCCAATAGAGAAGTAACATTACAGTAGCCATCCAATAGAGAAGTAACATTACAGTAGCCATCCAATAGAGAAGTAACATTACAGTAGCCATCCAGGAGAGAAGTAACATTACAGTAGCCATCCAATAGAGAAGTAACATTACAGTAGCCATCCAGGAGAGAAGTAACATTACAGTAGCCATCCAATAGAGAAGTAACATTACAGTAGCCATCCAGGAGAGAAGTAACATTACAGTAGCCATCCAATAGAGAAGTAACATTACGGTAGCCATCCAATAGAGAAGCAACATTACGGTAGCCATCCAATAGAGAAGCAACATTACGGTAGCCATCCAATAGAGACTAAAACCTCATAACTGTTTGGGTCTCATTTATCGGTCTCTCCTTGCCACTAACAACCCATATGGAAAGGAAATTAGACTCACTTCATGGAGCGTTATGAAATATAGAGGAGACAAGTGACCTCTCTTACCCCTAGCATTAGGTCATGTGACATGCTTCCGACAGCAGTGGTGTTAGCATTCCCCTGGAGATGTAATGTTGTTCCAGACATTTATCCTCATTACCATTTCAGTAACACCATTTTCTTTTTTTATGACATTCATCGTTTTATGTTCCTCAGTTACACATATTTATTTTTATGGGGAGTTTTTGAGTTATAAACTATTTTTAACTACTGATATTGTTGTTCACATGTCATGAAGACTTTGTAGCTTGAGTGTTACACAGATGTCTGCTAAGTGGTTTCATTCCTTCAGCGCTTGCAGTCCCAGATAGACTCATCTTACATTAATGACATTATCTCTGTGTCTGATCATCGGTTTTATAAATAGACCAGACCTCTTAGCTAACCCTAATTATCTTACTGCCTGCTGTTTACACTAAACATGGCTCCCCGGGCAGTTGTTACACACACACACACACACACACACGACACACATGCATTGATGTGTCATAACACACCTGCAACAAAATTCCTTTGCAGAAAAATGGACAGCTCCTGAAGTCCACCATTAAGAGGCACAGATTCAGGATGAGTTTAGTCTCCCTCCTAGTTAGTTGAAGAACACACGCCTGATTGTCTATCAGTGTCTATTGGCAACATCATCCTATACGTCTAATTGACATTACAGTATGTAGACGTAGCCATAGCCACCACAAACTAGCTACAACAAACCATGACAGTGGCACTGAGTCTGACTTGACATGCAAACACACATACACAAATTAAAGGTATATAATGTGAGATTAGGAGAGTTGAGAAGACAAACCCAGGGAGAGTCATACCAAGACGACGGAGAGAGAGACAGAGAGAGACAGAGAGCGAGAGAGCGAGAGACAGACTTTGGCAACGTAAAAATACACTGAGAGCACAAAACATTAGTAACACATTTCTACTATTAGGAGTTTCCCCCCCTTTTGCCCTCAGAACAACCTCAATTCATAAGGGCATGGACTCTAGAAGGTGCCGGAAGCATTCCAAAGGGATGCTGGCCCATGTTGACTCCAATGCTTCAAAAAGTTGTGTCAACTGGATGTCCTTTGGGTGTTGGATCATTCTTGACACACACGAGAAACTGTTGAGCGTGAAAAACCCAGCAGTGTTGCAGTTCTTGACATACTCAAACCAGTGCACCTAGCAACTAATACCATACCCCTTTCAAAGGCACTTAAATATTTTGTCTTGTCCATCATCCTCTGATTGACAAAAATACACAATCTGTATCACGCTTGTGTCAAGGCTTAAATACCTTATTTAACATGTCCCCTCCCCTTCATCTACACTGATTGAAGTGGATTTAACAGGGGACATCAGTAATCAGTAGTCATCTGGATTCACCTTGTCAGTCTATGTTATGGAAAAAGGTGTTCCTAATGTTTTGTACACTCAGTGTACCATGCCAATAAAGCCCCTTTTAAATGAATTGAGAGAGAGAGAGAGATAGATAGAGAGAGAAAGAGAGACAGAGAGAGCGAGAGAGAGAGTGAGAGAGTAAGAGAAAGAGAGAGGAGGACAGGGTTAGCAATAGTCCGGTACTTGGCTCCTCCTGGTATTAATAAGGCCAGGCTAAGATGAGTTGAGGGACACGGGAGACTCAGCATGTGCTCCATCCACTGATGGGCAAGTTCAAATTCAATTAATGGGTAAGGGAATAAGCCAGAAATCAAATTACCAATCCAGCTTCAAAAACAAATTAGTCGGGTGCCAAAGTTGTAATTGATAGCAATGCAGGAGCGTGGTATTGGATCAGACAACAAGACCTCGCTACATGTTGTGACCGATATGTTCGCTTCTCTGTTGTTCTTGATTGAATATGAAAGACATTGTGTGTGACAGTGGGACCATCGGTGTGTCTGTGTGTGTCTGTGTGTGTCTGTGTGTAAACACAGGACAGGGCTGTGTTTACACGACCTGGTTAGGGATACGGGGGGGAAGGGAAGTAGACTAAGTAAAAGGGGGAAGGGAAGTAGACTGAGTAAAAGGGGGTAGGGAAGTAGACTAAGTAAAAGGGGGAAGGGAAGTAGACTAAGTAAAAGGGGGAAAGGAAGTAGACTGAGTAAAAGGGGGAAGGGAAGTAGACTGAGTAAAAGGGGGAAGGGAAGTAGACTGAGTAAAAGGGGGAAGAGAAGTAGACTGAGTAAAAGGGGGAAGGGAAGTAGACTAAGTAAAAGGGGGTAGGGAAGTAGACTGAGTAAAAGGGGGAAGGGAAGTAGACTGAGTAAAAGGGGGAAGGGAAGTAGACTGAGTAAAAGGGGGAAGGGAAGTAGACTAAGTAAAAGGGGGAAGGGAAGTAGACTGAGTAAAAGGGGGAAGGGAAGTAGACTAAGTAAAAGGGGGAAGGGAAGTAGACTAAGTAAAAGGGGGAAGGGAAGTAGACTGAGTAAAAGGGGGAAGGGAAGTAGACTAAGTAAAAGGGGGAAGGGAAGTAGACTGAGTAAAAGGGGGAAGGGAAGTAGACTGAGTAAAAGGGGGAAGGGAAGTAGACTAAGTAAAAGGGGGAAGGGAAGTAGACTGAGTAAAAGGGGGAAGGGAAGTAGACTGAGTAAAAGGGGGAAGGGAAGTAGACTAAGTAAAAGGGGGAAGGGAAGTAGACTAAGTAAAAGGGGGAAGGGAAGTAGACTAAGTTAAAGGGGGAAGGGAAGTAGACTGAGTAAAAGGTTTTCCCCAGGTGGAGGCCAAACAGAGAAGGACCTTCAGTTGATTCAGATTTTTCAGGGGGAGCAGCACCCTCAGCACCATCAGAACCTTCAGCATCATCAGCACCCTCAGCACCCTCAGCATCGTCAGCACCTTCAGCATCATCAGCACCCTCAGCACCCTCAGCATCGTCAGCACCTTCAGCATCATCAGCACCCTCAGCACCCTCAGCATCGTCAGCACCTTCAGCATCATCAGCATCTTCAGCACCCTCAGCACCATCAGAACCTTCAGCATCATCAGCACCCTCAGCACCCTCAGCAGCTTCAGCACCCTCAGCAGCTTCAGCATCATCAGCAGCATCAGCACCTTCAGCACCCCTACTTCCCGCGGCTATGTCTGTAGTAATCAATTTGTGTTGACAAATAGAGTTGTTGCTGCGGTAATCCAGTCTTGTAACTCATGTGCACTATCAAAGGATATTTCTTCACAGAGACTCTTGGTCTTGGATTTTGATTTGTTTTAATTTCAGCCAAGGGAAAGGATTTAATATAAAAACATAATGATCAGCTAAAATCTTAGCGGAAATCAAACACTGCTGTGGATCAGCAAAATGCGTACCTCAAGGCACAGCGTTGTGTGTGTCTGTGTGTGTGTGTGTGTGTGTGTGTGTGTGTGTGTGTGTGTGTGTGTGTGTGTGTGTGTGTGTGTGTGTGTGTGTGTGTGTGTGTGTGTGTGTGTGTGTGTGTGAATGAGTATCTCAAGGCACATTAACTCTGCCTGAATAAGAGATCATAGTTTTTTTTTATTAACCTGCAAACCTTCAAAACTTCTCCAGCCCTCTCGCGTTGTCCTCAGTGAATATGTCACGGCTGTCATCGGAAGAAGGTGAAGACCAAAACGCAATGTGGTAAGTGTTTGTCATTTTAATTGTAAACTGAACACTACAAAGCAAAAACAACAAAATGACAACCGAAAACAGCTCCGTCAGGTGCAACACACACTAAACAGAAATTAATCACCCACAACACAAAAGTGGAACAACAGGATACCTAAGTATGGCTCCCAATCGGAGACAACGATAGACAGCTGCCTCTGATTGGGAACCACACCAGGCCAAACATAGAAAACCAACAACATAGAAAAAGAACATAGACTGCCCACCCTAGTCACACCCTGGCCTAACCAAAATAGAGAATAAAAAACCTCTCTATAGCCAGGGCGTGACAGAATAATAGAAATACCCATGTAGATTCTTTATAATAATGAAATTATTTTTTATTGTTTAAGTAGCAAGGGGAAACAATCCAAACCAAAAACATTGGAAAGATGGCAGTATTCGCGCAAAACTGAAAGTGTAAAACACCGCATTTAACCATGACAAGGTGGGAATATGAGTACAACAGTCCAGTTGTGACCTCCGTAAGGGAATCAAACAGGCAAAACGTCAGTACAAAGTGGAGTCACAATTAAACGGCTCAGACACGAGACGTATGTGGCAGGGACTCCAGACAATCACGGAGTATAAAGGGAAAACCAGCCATATTGTGGACACCGACGTTTTGCTACCGGACAAGCTAAACACCTTCTGTTCCCGCTTTGAGGATAACACAGTGCCGCCAAGACAGGCCGAACCCAAGGACTGTGCACTCTCGTTTTCCGTGGCCGACATGAGACAGACATTTAAGCGTTATACACCTCGAAAGGTTGCTGGCCCAGACAGCATCCCTAGCCTCTCAGAGTATGCACAGACCAGCTGGCTGGAGTGTTTACGGATGTATTCAATCTCTCACTATCCCAGTCTGCTGTCCCCACTTGATTCAAGATGTCCACCATTGTTCCTGTACCCAAGAAAGCGAAGGTAACTGAACTAAATGACTATCGCCCCCAGATGTGAATGCTACAGGTCGGTAGTCATTTAGGCAGGTTAACTTAGTGTTCTTGGGCACAGGGACAATGGTGGTCTGCTTGAAACATGTTGGTATTACAGACTCAGACAGGGAGAGATTGAAAATGTGAGTGAAGACACTTGCCAGTTGGTCAGCGCATGTTCGGAGTACACGTCCTGGTAATCCGTCTGGACCTGCAGCCTTGTGAATGTTGACCTGTTTAAAACTTCTTGTCAATAGGGGGGCGCTGTTTTCACTTTGGAAAAAATCGTGCCCAATTTAAACGGCCTCGTACTCTATTCTAGATCATGCAATATGCATATTATTATTACTATTGGATAGAAAACACTCTCAAGTTTCTAAAACTGTTTGAATTATATCTGTGAGTAAAACAGAACTCATTTGGCAGCAGAGTTCCAGACAGGAAGTGAAAATTCTGAAAATGGGGCTCTGTGTCAGGGCCTGCCTATTCAACTGGCTTATATTTATCGATATACATGCACTCCATACGCCTTCCACTAGATGTCAACAGGCAGTGGAAGGTGGAATGGGGTGTCTAGCTTGATCTGAGGTCGAACAAGAGCTTTTGGAGTGGCAGGTCAGCCATTTTGTCAGTTTTCCAGGACCTCGACATTGTCTTCTGATAAGCGATCGGTATACACGGCGAATATCTCCGGCTCTGATTTTATTTGATACATATTAGAAAAACATCATAAAGTAGGTTTTTCAACTGAGTTTTATCAGTTTATTCAACGTTTATTGGGACTTTTGGAGTTTTCCGTTCTTTGCGTCAAGAGAGGATGGGAATGTTATCAACCTTGGCTAGCATTGTGGCGCGAATTCGACAGAAGAAATGGACATTCTAAAACCAAACAACGATTTATTCTGGACCAAGGACTCCTTGTTGTAACGGTTTTCCTCCTCCTCTTCGTCCCAAGAGGAGGAGTAGGGATTTGACCAAAACGCAGCGTTGTGATACGACATGACTTTTATTTAAACAAGACGAAAACTAAACAAACTTGAGAATTTACAAAATAACAAAACCGATGTAGACAGACCTGAACATGGAACTTACATAACACGAAGAACGCATGAACTGGTACAGACGACATAAACGAACAAACAAACGAAACAGTCCCGTGTGGTGCACAGACACAAACACGGAAGACAATCACCCCCAAACAAACAGTGTGAACAGCCAACCTATATATGGTTCTCAATCAGAGGAAACGTCAAACACCTGTCCCTGATTGAGAACCATATAAGGCTAATTACAAGTGACCTAAACATAGAAACACAAAACATAGAATGCCCACCCCAACTCACGCCCTGACCAACTAAACACATACAAAAACAACATAAAACAGGTCAGGAACGTGACACTTGTACAACATTCTGATGGAAGCTCAACAAAAGTAAGAAAACATTTATGATGTTATTTCGTATTTCTGTGGAAAATGTTGAGTCCTATTCTCCGCCGTTTTGGTGAGCGCTGTCTCGCAATAACGCAAGCTGTATGTTATGGTAAAGTTATTTTTTTAAATCTAACACAGCGGTTGCATTAAGAACCAGTGTATTTTTCATTTGCCATACAACAAGTATTTTTATGTAAAGTTTATGATGAGTTCTTTGGTCAGATTAGGTGAGTGTCCAAAATATCTCTGGAGATTCTGGTGAATCGATGCTACGTATTCACAATGTATAATCAGGATTTGTAGCTCTAAATATGCACATTTTCGAACAAAACATAATTGTATTGTATAACATGATGTTATAAGACTGTCATCTGATGAATTTGTTCAAGGTTAGTGATTAATTTTATATCTTTTGCTGGTTTTTGCGAAAGCTACCTTTTGCGGTGAATAAATGCGTTTGTGTGTTTGGCTATTGTGGTAAGCTAATATAATTCTATATTGTGTTTTCGCTGTAAAACACTTAAAAAATCGGAAATATTGGCTGGATTCACAAGATGTTTATCTTTCATTTGCTGTACACCATGTATTTTTCATAAATGTTTTATGATGAGTATTTAGGTATTTCACGTTGCTCTCTGTAATTATTCTGGCTGCTTTGGTGATATTTTTGATGGTAGCTGCAATGTAAAACTATGATTTATACCTCAAATATGCACATTTTCGAACAAAACAGAAATGTATTGTATAACATGTTATAAGACTGTCATCTGATGAAGTTGTTTCTTGGTTAGTGACTAATTTTATCTCTATTTGGTCGGTTTTGTGATAGCTACCTATGCGGTAGAAACATGGTGAAAATATGCGGTTGAGTCTTTGGCTATTGTGGTTAGCTAATAGAAATACATATTGTGTTTTCGCTGTAAAACATTTTAAAAATCGGAAATGATGGCTGGATTCACAAGATGTTTATCTTTCATTTGCTGTATTGGACTTGTGATTTCATGAAAATTATATTATATGATATCCCTATCCCGTTAGGCTAGGCTATGCTAGTCAGCTTTTTTGATGAGGATGCTCCCGGATCCGGGATGGGTATTATTAAGGATCATATCAACTCCACCTTACCCAGCTCCCTAACTCCAATGGAATTCACAGACAGCCCCCAAGGATAGATCCAAGGGTGATGCAATTGCCATTGCACTGCACACGTCCCTGTCCCATCTGGACAAGAGGAACACCTATGTAAGAACGCTGTTCATTGACTACAGCTCAACCTTCAAAACAATAGTACCCTCGAAAGCTCATTATTAAGATCAGGGCCCTGGGTCTGAACTCCGACCTGTGCAACTGGGTCCTGGACTTCCTGATGAGCCGCCCCCAGGATGGTAAGGGCAGGCAACAACACATCTGCCAAAACACATCGAAATTGAGCTCAGGTGTATCCTGTTTCTTGAGATTCTTGAGATGTTTCTACATCTTGATTGGAGTCAACCTGTAGTATAACTAAGTGCATGCTCTTCAACCGATCGCTGCCCGCACCCTCCCAACCGACTAGCATCACTACTCTGGACGGTTCTGACTTAGAATATGTGGACAACTACAAATACCTAGGTGTCTGGTTAGACTGTAAACTCTCCTTCCAGACTCATATTAAGCATCTCCAATCCAAAATTAAATCTAGAATCGGCTCCCTATTTCGCAACAAAGCCTCATTTACTCATGCCACCAAACTTACCCTCGTAAAACTGACTATCCTACTGATCCTTGACTTTGGCGATGTCATTTACAAAATAGCCCCCAACACTCTACTCAGCAAACTGGATGTAGTCTATCACAGTGCCATCCATTTTATCACCAAAGCCCCATATACTACCCACCACTGCGACCTGTATGCTCTCGTTGGCTGGCCCTCACTACATATCCGTCGCAAAACCCACTGGTTCCGAGACAGGATTGGGTCGATTCACAGATCTGGTGAAGGGTACCAAAACATTTATGCAGCATTGAAGGTCCCCAAGAACACAGTGGCCTCCATCATTCTTAAATGTAAGAAGTTTGGAACCACCAAGACTCTTCCTAGAGATGGCCGCCCGGCCAACTGAGCAATTGTGGGAGAAGGGCCTTGGTCAGGGAGGTGGCCAAGTGCACGATGGTCACTCTGACAGAGCTCGAGAGTTCCTCTTAGGAGACAGGAGAACCTTCCAGAAGGACAACCATCTCTGCAGCACTCCACCAATCAGGCCTTTACGGTAGAGTAGCCAGATGGAAGCTACTCCTCAAGAAAAGGCACATAACAGCCCACTTGGAGTTTGCAAAAACTCACCTAAAGGACTATCAGACCATGAGAAACAAGATTCTTTAGCCTGATGAAGCCAATATTAAACGATTTGGCCTGAATGCCAAGCATCACGTCTGGAGGAAACCTGGCACCATCCCTAAGGTGAAACATGGTGGTGTTTTTTTAGCAGCACAGACTGGGAGACAAGTCAGGATCGAGGGAATGATGAACACAGCAAAGTACAGGGAGATCCATGACGAAAACCTGCTCCAGAGCGCTCAGGACCTCAGACTGGGTGAAGGTTCACCTTCTAACAGGACAATGATTCTAAGCACACAGCCAAGACAACGCAGGAGTGGCTTCGGGCCAAGTCTCTGAATGTCCTTAAGTGGCCCAGCCAGAGCCAGAACTTGAACCCGATCGAACATCTCCTGAGAGACCTGAAAATAGCTGTGCAGCGACGCTCACCATCCAACCTGACAGAGCTTGAGAGGATCTACAGAGAAGAATGGGAGAAACTCCCCAAATACAGGTGTGCCCAGTTTGTAGCGTCATACCCAAGATTACCTTGTAATTGCTGGCAAGCGTGCTTCAACAAAGTACTGAGTAAATGGTCTGAATACTTTCTATTTATTTATACATTTGCAAAAAGTTCTAAAAACCTGTTTTTGCTTTTGTAAGTATGGGGTATTGTCTGTAGATTGTTGAGGGTAAAAAATGATGTATTCAATTTTAGAAGAAGGCTGTAACGTAACATGATGTGTGAAAAGTCATGTGGTCTAAATGTGCTTTGTAAACTCCGGACTCCGACATTGTTCTTCCTCATTTTTCTATATTTATTAACCCTCCTGTTTCATGTTAATTAATGATGTGTTCCTGATCCACAATGACCACCCCATTATAGCTGATTATAAATCCATAACAATACATATATTATACATAGTACTCCCTGACGAAGGCCATGCAGCCGAAACGCGTCGGTTTTTAAAAACTTTGTTTCTATTCAACATGCCATACTAATAAAGACATTTTAATTAATTATATGAAGAGTGCCTTGGTCCTCCTTTCTTTTTTGATGACCAATCTACCCCTTTTACCAAAGAGCACCTTCTGTCTACCAAAATGTACTATTGTGTACCTTAGTAGCACTTCCCTTCCTCCTCTTTCTACTAATACATATATTATCACCTAATGTTGTGTTAGATCTTTTTATCAACTTAAGTTTCTTTGAACATTACAAGTTTTGAAATTCTATTTGCTATGTATGGCCTGTAGGCCTCATTGACCTGAGCTCATACAACACATTTTTTAGTAAAAAAAAAACATCATGTATGGATTATTTTGACTATAACAAATACTCAGATGAAACATGTTGTGCTTTTTATCATAGACTGCTTCACTGTCAGTTTCCTGGCCTCTCTCCTCCTCAACAGTATCATGATAAAATACAGTATATGATCAAGAGCCTCACATACAGTATAACATTTGATCATTGTGCGGCCACAGAATGAATTGTGTGCAAGGCCTCAAAAAAGCTTTATATACCAGAGCTGCGAGAAAAGTTCTATATATTATTTAAACAATGTTGCGATTGTTTGTGAGAAAGCCAACAGGTGTGGTTCCCTTGGGGGAAAGATTATATTGGGGAAAGGTTCCCGTGGGGTTGAAATGGAATCAAAGAAGGGGAGTGAGGTTTGTGTGTGCGTGTGCGTGTGCGTGTGCGTGTGCGTGTGCGTGTGCGTGTGCGTGTGCGTGTGCGTGTGCGTGTGCGTGTGCGTGTGCGTGTGCGTGTGCGTGTGTATTCAAACACACATGCATGTGGGAGTCTGGGAGAGGAAGTGTGTCCATCTGATGAATGGGCACGTGCCTGAACTCAATTTTATACACAAATTGTTGTCTTACACATTAATTTCTAATGACCGGTCATTTTTGACCAGGAACACCACAGTAAAACAAAAGTTAAATAAAACACCCAAAATGTAATGAAAATCAGCTAAATGTATTTATTGTGTTCAGATGCACTGTGTGAACAAAGTCATGGAACCTTATGACAATCAGATTAAATGAACTACAACTCGACCGGAACACAATTACTTCCATTATTTTACATTTAGATTTATGTGTATTGTTGTGCAATGTTTAGATATCACTTCACTGTTGGATATAAGAATACAAGAATTTCTGCTAAATATGTGTATGCGACTAATAAAATGTGATTTTATTTTATTTATAACATAATAGTAAAATACTTAAAGTCCTGGGCCCAAATTCACAAAACTTAAGAAGCTTCTTAAGAAAAAAATAAGTTAATAAGATTGTTCTTAACCTCAATCCAGAAACTTTCTGATTAAGTTTGTGAGTGAATTAAACATGTTCCATTGTTTTTATGAGATTTTTCTCTGAGATTTTTCTCTGCCCTGAGTTTAGACAAGGGTTTAGCTATCTAGCAATTAATAACATTTCCAAGAGGAAATCCAATAACTTCATTACATTTTTTGCTTAAGGGGAAACATAAGAAATAAAGTAAGAACATTTCCAAGAACCATTTTGAGGAATATGTCAGGAAAATATGTACAGGAAAATATGTACAGGAAAATATGGCAGTTATTAAAATATGGCAGTTAATAAGAAAGTTATTCTTAAAAACCTCTTTTTCAATTTTCACCTAAAATGACATACCCAAATCTAACTGCCTGTAACTCAGCCCTGAAGCAAGCATATTCTTGGTGCCATTTGAAAGGAAACACTTTGAAGTTGGTGGAAATATGAAAGGAATGTAGGAGAATTTAACACAATAGATCTGGTAAAATATAATACAAAGAAGAAACCAAACGTTCTCTTATATTTTTTTTGTACCATCATCTTTGAATTGAAAGAGACAGGCCATAATGTATTATTCCAGCCCAGCTGCAATTTTGATTTTGGCCACTAGATGGCATCAGCGCATGTGCAAAGTTTTAGACTGATCCAATGAACCATTGCATTTCTGTTAAAAAATATGTTTCAAGACTGCCAAAATGTGCCTAATTTGTTTATTAATAACGTTTCATGTTTAAATCTGTGCACTCTTCTCAAACAATAGCATGGTATTCTTCCACTGTAATAGCTACTGTAATTGGACAGTGCAGTTAGATTAACAAGAATTTAAGCTTTCTGCCAATGTTGAATATATCTACGATACAAATTTTCTTGTTACTTACAACCTCATGTTAATCGCATTAGCCTATGTTTCCTCAACCGTCCCGTAGATGGGACACCAATCCCAAATACGTTTTAAGGAGGTTTTGTTAATCCAGGCACTGGTAAAATTAATATCCATATAACTTCATATTATGTACTTTGAATAATTACATTGAGTAGATAAAAAAAAAAGTGATGCTTAAACATGGTGAAAATATGGTCTCATCTGTTTGAATATACCAAAAAAGTCCCACATTTTGAATGACTATCAATACATCATCATGCAAAACTAACCCGTCCTTAACGACAGACCTCTACAAGAAGTCTCTCTACCAGTAGTCTGACATGGTTGAATGAAGTTGTTCATCTTTAGGTGTGTAATTTAACCCTGACATCTGGCTGTGTCAACGGTGGGCCTCTGACAGTGGGAGCACACTCAATGAGATGCCTCTGAGGCAGAAGACACCTACTACACACTGCAGAGGTGTGTGTATGTGTGTACTTGTCTAGGTGCACGCACACAAGTGTGTGTGTGTGTGTGCTTGTGAGTGTGCATGTGTATGTGTGCGTGTGTGCATTTGTGAGTGTCTCTGGGTGTGTATGCACAGAGGGGCATCCTCTTTTGAAGTATGTTTACTGCAGTGGAGCATGCTGGGAACACTGGGCTGGCAATCTGTGACACCACTGACACCTGGCATGTAACACATCAACCAGAACTCCATCTTCAAGCCTCCCGCAGTGCTGCCCTTTCTAACCTTCACAGGGCCCTGGTTGATGATACTCTGCCCCCATTGGCTTCTGACAGCTTTATATCTCTCCCTACTTTCAATCTGCTCTCTGTTGTCTCTGAGTTTGTCAACATATTGTTTCAGTGATGAGTGCTGCATCAGATGACGTGACCTCCACAATCACCCGACCTCAACCCAATTGAGATGGTTTGTGATGAGTTGGACCGCAGAGTGAAGAAAAAACAGCCAACAAGTGCTCAGCATATGTGGGAACTCCTTCCAGACTGTTGGAAAAGCATTCCAGGTAAGGCAGGTTGAGAGAATGCCAAGAGTGTGCAAAGCTGTCATCAAGGCAAAGGGTGGCTACTTTCAATAATATCAAATATAAATATATTTTGGATTTGTTTAACACTTTTTTGGTTACTACATGATTCCATATGTGCTATTTTACAGTTTTGATGTCATCACTATTATTGTAAGAAATAGTAAAAATAAAGAAAAACCTTGGAATGAGTAGGTGTGTCTGAACTTTTGACTGGTAGTGTATGTTGTGACTTTTTTTGTCAAATACTAGTACAAGTATTTGACAGTAAATATTAAGAAAGTCTCAAGGTTCTGCTCTCCTGAGTTAGAATAACACATGATAAACTGTAGACAACACAAGAGTTTTCTCATCCATATTATACCGTAGCCGTCTATTTTTAACACCATAAACCGATGCTGGCACTAAGATTGCACTCAACGAGCTGTATAGGGCCATAAGAAGCAAAACAAAACATCTAAATCACCTTTTCTTAACACACAGAGACGCACACAAAGCTCTCCCTCGCCCTCCATTTGGGAAATCTGACCATGTCTCTATCCTCCTGATTCCTGCTTACAAGCAAAAACCTAACCATCAACCGATGGCATTGAGGAGTTTGCCAGAACAGTCATTGGCTTCATTAATAAGCACATCGACGATGTTGTGCCCACTGTGACCTTACATATACATCCCAACCAGAAGCCATGTATTCCAGGCCACATCCGCTTTCAATGAGCAGGTCACTAATCCGGACACGTATAAGAAATCCCGCTACGCCCTCCAGCAAACAGGCAATGCGTCAAAACAGGACCAAGACAGAATCCTACCACGATTCCACCGAGTCTTTGCCCTTAGCGAGTATATGAAGAAACTTTGCCTTGACAGGAACCTCAGGCTGTAGTGACGCTGCAACACTGCGATGCCTTAGACCGCTGTGCCACTCAGGAGGCTAATCAACCATCGCTTTTAAAAAGATATGGGATTCACCCTAACCACTGGGGTTCCAGGATTATTTACAACAATATCGCAAACTGTTTTAGAGACTGACAGACAGGGTCTGGTAGTGCTCCAGTCCCAGCAACATCAAACTGTTTTAGAGACTGACAGACAGGGTCTGGTAGTGCTCCAGTCCCAGCAACATCAAACTGTTTTAGAGACTGACAGACAGGGTCTGGTAGCGCTCCAGTCCCAGCAACATCAAACTGTTTTAGAGACTGACAGACAGGGTCAGGCAGTGCTCCAGTCACAGCAACATCAAACTGTTTTAGAGACTGACAGACAGGGTCTGGTAGTGCTCCAGTCCCAGCAACACCAAATTGTTTTAGAGACTGACATACAGGGTCTGGTAGTGCTCCAGTCCCAGCAACATCAAAGTGTTTTAGAGACTGACAGACAGGGTCAGGCAGTGCTCCAGTCCCAACAACATCAAACTGTTTTAGAGACTGACAGACAGGGTCTGGTAGTGCTCCAGTCCCAGCAACATCAAACTGTTTTAGAGACTGACAGACAGGGTCTGGTAGTGCTCCAGTCCCAGCAACATCAAACTGTTTTAGAGACTGACATACAGGGTCTGGTAGTGCTCCAGTCCCAGCAACATCAAACTGTTTTAGAGACTGACGGACAGGGTCTGGTAGTGCTCCAGTCTCAGCAACATCAAACTGTTTTAGAGACTGACAGACAGGGTCTGGTAGTGCTCCAGTCCCAGCAACATCAAACTGTTTTAGAGACTGACAGACAGGGTCAGGCAGTGCTCCAGTCCCAACAACATCAAACTGTTTTAGAGACTGACAGACAGGGTCTGGTAGTGCTCCAGTCCCAGCAACATCAAACTGTTTTAGAGACTGACAGACAGGGTCTGGTAGTGCTCCAGTCCCAACAACATCAAACTGTTTTAGAGACTGACAGACAGGGTCTGATGGTGCTCCAGTCCCAGCAACATCAAACTGTTTTAGAGACTGACAGACAGGGTCTGGTAGAGCTCCAGTCCCAGCAACATCAAACTGTTTTAGAGACTGACGGACAGGGTCTGGTAGTGCTCCAGTTGTCCTTGTCAGAATAAGCAACAGAGAACTTGGTAACCATATCAACTCCTGTAGAAATGGCAATATGGTTATTGTGAGTAACCTAATTTATGTTCCTTTAACTCCCCCTTCTAGTGGGTTTATAGAAACTCTTATCTCCTACCAGACTGGAGACTGACAGAAAACATGGTCATAACGTTGGTATTCCATTGGTTACCTTGAGGCAGATTCCCCAGGGGAAGAGTGGCCCACACATTGAATATGGCGCTTTTAAATGTTAAAGCAGTCAGTAAGTAAAGCCTTTCTCGTGAATGACCTCATTACTGAGTGCAAAGTTGATTGCCTGTTTCTCACTGAAACATGGCCGTCTTCAGACTGTAGTGCTGCTCTTATGGAAGCCTCCTCCCAGACTACAGCTTTTTATACTCTATCAGAAAGGGGAAAAAGGGTGGTGGGACAGCCTCTATTTTTACTAATGCGATCAGCTGTAAGGACATTTCGTTTGGCGACTTTGAGTCTTTTGAGCATCATGCTGTACTGTTTAAATGTCAGCCACTAGTGCTGGCAATAACCCTGGATAGACCACCAAAGTACTGGCCCACTTTTCTTTCTGATTTATCTGAACTATTGTGTATAGGCCTTGAGAAATAAAATCGTTGTGTTGGGCGATTTTAATATTCATGTTGACAAAGACTGACTTCAAGGCCATTGAATTTATGAATATTTTGAGCTCTTTGGACTTTCTCCAACATGTTTTTGGGCCCACCCACGACCACGGCTATACTCTGGACCTGGTTATTACCAAGAGGCTTTATATTGACATATTCTCTATTGTTGATGTTGCTTTATCTGATCACCACTGTGTATTTTTTACTACCTTGTTGCTCGTAGCACAGTGTAATACTGAACAGATTATTAAGAAACGCTATCTTACCTCTGAAGTTGCAACAGATTTTATTGAGTGTATGAACAATACACCATCACCTATTCTGCCTTCCTCTTGAGAGGATTCTGTTGATACATTTAATAGAAAATTAAGGGCAATCATTGATGCCACAGCTCCAGTAAAGTTGAAAAAGGTCACATCCACTTGGAAAGCCCCTTTGATGAGTGAGGAAACTAATCAATTAAAGAGAAATTGCAGAAAGGCAGAGCGGAAGGGGACAACGTCAAAGTTGTAGATCCATTATGATATTCTTTGAGAGAAACTTGGCATATATAACAATGAAATGCCAGATGGGAAATTTTTTCTAACTTGATCTGTCACACCCTAATCAGTTTCACCTGTTCTCATTATTGTCTCCACCCCCTCCAGGTGTCGCTTGTTTTCCCCAGTGTATTTATCCCTGTGTTTCCTGTCTCTCTGTACCAGTGTATTTATCCCAGTGTTTCCTGTCTCTCTGTACCAGTGTATTTATCCCAGTGTTTCCTGTCTCTCTGTGCCAGTGTATTTATCCCTGTGTTTCCTATCTCTCTGTGCCAGTTCATCTTGTTTCCCCCAGTGTATTTATCCCAGTGTTTCCTGTCTCTCTGTGCCAGTGTATTTATCCCAGTGTTTCCTGTCTCTCTGTACCAGTGTATTTATCCCTGTGTTTCCTGTCTCTCTGTACCAGTGTATTTATCCCTGTGTTTCCTGTCTCTCTGTGCCAGTGTATTTATCCCTGTGTTTCCTGTCTCTCTGTACCAGTGTATTTATCCCTGTGTTTCCTATCTCTCTGTGCCAGTGTATTTATCCCTGTGTTTCCTATCTCTCTGTACCAGTGTATTTATCCCTGTGTTTCCTGTCTCTCTGTTCCAGTTCATCTTGTTTCCCCCAGTGTATTTATCCCTGTGTTTCCTGTCTCTCTGTACCAGTGTATTTATCCCTGTGTTTCCTGTCTCTCTGTGCCAGTGTATTTATCCCTGTGTTTCCTGTCTCTCTGTGCCAGTTCGTCTTGTATGTTAGTCAAGTCAACCAGCGTGTTGTTACCGTACAACTTTTGCTATTCTCTGTTTGATAGTACTCCCGGTTTTGATCCCTGCCTGACTCTGGACTTCTTTCCCACCTGCCTGATCATCCTGCCTGGTCTGACCTTGATTCTGCATGCCCCTCTGTACCTTTTGAACTCTGAACTGGTTGTGACCCTTTTGCCTGTCCACGACCATTCTCTTGCCTTCCCCTATTGGATTAATAAATATTGTAAGACTCCAACCATCTGCCTCCTGTGTCTGCATCTGGGTCTCGCATTGTGTCATGATTTGATCACTAATAATCAGAAAAATTTGAGAGTGCTCTTCTCGAACATTGATGACGTGATAAATCCTACCCCCGCAAACCTTTGAATGTTCCTCCGCATTTAAATGTGATGAGTTTGCTGCATATTTCAGAGACACTCAGCCTAATGTTGGTTGTCAGTCAACTAAGATCTGATGAGAAGTTTGATATGTGCCCTATCCTACCACGCAAAGACATTATGGATTTATTTTCCTGTTGGATACAGACATACACAGGAAAATGATATCACAACTTACACCTTCTACCTGCCTTCTCGATCCTATCCCCACCCCCTTCTTCAGAATCGTTTTTAATTGCATATCTGAAGAAGTTCAAAATATTGTTAATCACTCCCTATTCACAGGAACACTAAAAACTGCTATGGTGAAACCCCTTCTGAAGAAAAGTAATCTAGATTATTCAGCTCTTAGCAATGTTTAGCCAATCTCCAACCATCCATTCTTAAGCAAAATTCTGGAGAAATTGGTGTTCAAACGGCTAAATGATTTTTGAAGTGCCAACTCAATTTTTGAAAACTTCCAATGTAGTTTCCTTGCCCTACACAACACAGAGAGCCTTAGTTAAAGTTATACATGATCTTAGAGCAAACACAGATGCCATACAGTTCTCTGTCCTTGTACTCTTAGCTTTAAGTGCTGCATTCGACACTGTTGACCATGATGTTCTTCTGGAAAGACTGGAGAGGTGGGTTGGCCTCTCTGGTGCAGTTCTAAATTGGTGTAGGGCCTATTTAACCAGCCAAGAGTTTTTGTCACCCTTGGTGAAAATACATATCACATGTGGCATTCCACAAGGTTTGATTTTTGGTTCAGTGCTGTTCAGTTTATATATCTTAACCCTTGGCAGCGTTGTCAGAAAGCACAGCATTGATTTTAACTGCTACGCAGATGATATACGACTTTCTATTTCTGTGTCAAGAGAGGATTTTAGCTCCACGGATAAATTATTAGGCTGTATTAGTGATTTAACCTTTTCTCAATAGGGGGTGCTGTTTTCACTTTGTAAAAATTTCGTTCCCAAATTAAACTGCCTCGTACTCAATTCTTGCTCGTACAATATGCATATTATTATTACTATTGGATAGAAAACACTCTCTAGTTTCTAAAACCGTTTGAATTATATCTGTGAGTAAAACAGAACTCAAGTTGGAGCAATTTTCCTGTGAGGAAGTGAGAAATCTGAAATCAGGCAGGCTGTTCTGAGGTCAGTTTATTAATTTGCATGTCTTCTATTGGTCGAGATGCACTGCATACGCCTTCCCCTAGATGTCAGCAAATAGTGAGAATTGGAATGGAGTTGCTAGGCAGATCTGAGGCCATATAAAGGGTCTGGGAACGTGGGGTCCAGTCTTTTCTTCATTCGCCATGACGCAAGACAGACCTCAGGATTGCGTTCTGGAAAGCTCCCGTTATAGGCATTAGATATATCCGGCTCTGATTTTATTCGATATAGGTGTTAAAGACATCATAATGTTGTTATTTTAAACCGAGTTATATCAGTTTATATCAGTATATTGCGATTTTCGGATATTTCTTAGTGCTGCGTTATAGTGAGTTGGACACGTCTTCGCCACATGGCTAATGTTTACTGCTAATTCCAAAGTTGAAGGCGACAATCTACAACCGAGCAACGATTCCTCTGGACAAAGGACAACTTACCCAAGATTCTGATGGGAGCTCATCAAAAAGTAAGAACTATTTATGATGTTAATTCGTTGTTCTGTTGGAAAATGTAAAAATACTATTCCGCCATTAATTTCGGTGCGGTCTCGCTTTAACGCACGCTGTATGTCATAGTAACGTTAATTTTAAAAATCTAACACAGCGGTTGCATTAAGAACTAATGTATCTTTCATTTGCTGTCCAACCTGTATTTTTTAGTCAAGTTTATGATTAGTTACTGATTAGATTAGGTCCCTCTCCCAAGATTTCTCCCGACATTTTGTTGGCAGCTTGGCTACTATTCTCATTGTATAACCACGATTTGTGCCGCTAAATATGCACATTTTCGAACAAACTCTATATGTATTGTGTAATATGATGTTATAGGACTGTCATCTGAAGAAGTTTGAGAAGGTTAGTGAAAAAATTAATATATTTTGCTGGTTTATTCGTTATCGCTATTGTTGGCTTGAATCAATGCTGTTGTGTGGTTGGCTATTGTAGTAAGCTAATATAATGCTATATTGTGTTTTCGCTGTAAAACACTTAAAAAATCTGAAATATTGGCTGGATTCACAAGATCTTTGTCTTTCATTTGCTGTACGCTGTGTATTTTTCATAAATGTTTTATGATGAGTATTTAGGTAATTCACGTTGGTCTCTGTAGTTATTCTAGTTGCTTTGGTGAGAGTTGTGATGGTGGCTGCAATGTACCTGAAATATGCACATTTTTCTAACAAAACATATGCTATACAATAAATATGTTATCAGACTGTCATCTGATGAAGTTGTTTCTTGGTTAGTGACTATTTATATCTTTATTTGCTCGAAATTGTGATAGCTACCTATGCAGGAAAAAAATGGTGGGGAAAAAAAGTTGTGTCTTTTGCTATCGTGGTTAGCTAATAGAAATACATATTGTGTCTTCCCTGTAAAACATTTTAAAAATCAGAAATGATGGCTGGATTCACAAGATGTGTATCTTTCATCTGGTGTCTTGGACTTGTAATTTAATGATATTTAGATGCTAGTATTTACTTGTGACGCTATGCTAGGCTATGCTAGTCAGCTTTTTTACTGATGGGGGTGCTCCCGGATCCGGGATTGTGACCAAGTAGAATACTTGGATGGCTCACAACTTTCTCCAGCTAAATCAAGACAAGACCGATGTACTTATTGTTGGAGCCAAAGCACAGAGAGAAATTTTAATTCATTTTAATTTACACCAGATATAAAAAAAAACTAGCTATTTTATATTTTGAATAATATTTCGAATCACACATTAGGAATGTGACCAAAATAG
This sequence comes from Salvelinus namaycush, assembly GCF_016432855.1. NCBI lineage: Eukaryota > Metazoa > Chordata > Actinopteri > Salmoniformes > Salmonidae > Salvelinus > Salvelinus namaycush. Next base: position 6,178,523 of record NC_052313.1, on the reverse strand, counting down.
TTTTCTACCACCCGAGGAACATTGCCAAGTTGCGGCCGTTTCTCTCTCAGGCTGATACAGAGAGACTCATCCATGCTTTTATTACAAGCAGGCTTGACTACTGTAATGCTCTTCTGTCTGGTCTACCCTAGAAAGCCATTGGTCAACTGAAAAACATACAGAATGCTGCAGCACGGGTACTGACCAAGACCAGATGGAGAGCACACATTACACCAGTTTTAAAGTCTCTGCACTGACTGCCTGTGAGTTTTAGAATTCATTTTAAGATTCTTCTATTGGTTTTTAAATCAAACCACCATTTTTCAACCCCAATACATGTCAGACATACTTTTAAGTTATGTACCAAGTCGGTCCCTCAGGTCCTCTGACACTGGCCTTTTAACTATCCCAAAGCCTAGGACCAAGAGGCATGGAGAGGCAGCCTTTAGGTATTATGTCCCCAGCCTCTGGAATAGCCTGCCAGAGAACCTGAGGGAAACTGTGGGCAAATAAAAGGGATCTTAATTAAAACACACCTTTTTAGCTTTACTTTTTCTTCGGGTGTTTTTTAGCGGTTCAGTTTGTGTCATTCTTTCGTTTTTTAACTTATGTTTGTTGTGTAGTAAATATTTCATATTTTGCCTGTAAAGAACATTGCGTTGCATTCCATGTCTGAAATGTTCTGTATAAATACAGCTTGATTTGATTTGAGTATACCAAACATTAGGAACACCTTCCTAATATTGAGTTGCACCCCCTCAATTTGTCGGGGCATGGACTCTACAAGGTGTCGAAAGCATTTGACAGGGATGCTGACCCATGCTGACTCCAATGCTTCGTACAGTTGTGTCAATTTAGCTGGATGTACTTTGGGTGGTGGACCACTCTTGATACACACAGGAAACTATTGAGTGTGAAAAACCCAGCAGCTTTGCAGTTCTTGACACAAACCAACGCACCTGGCACCTACAACCATACTTTGTTTAAAAGGCACTTACTTTTTTTTGTCTTGCCCATTCACCCTTAGGAATGGCACACATACTGTACATACTTGTCTCAATTGTCTCAAGGCTTAAAAATCATTTTAGACAACACAAGGGTTAACCTGTCTCCAACCCTTAATTTACACTGATTGAAGGGGATTTAACAGGTGACATCAATAAGGGATCATAGCTTTCACCTGGATTCACCTGGTCAGTCTACATCATGGAAAGAGCAGGTGTCATTAATGTTTGTATACTCAGTGTATTTCCATCTGAAAAAAAGAAACTGGAAATGATTGGAAATAGTACAAAGGAAGAAGATAGTTTTTAATGATTTGAGAGGTTTGATCCACCTGTGGTTTGATCTTAAGGTTCCTGTCTCCTGATTCTTTGTGTGTTCTTATAAAACCTTTATGATGACTGTCGGTTTTATGTGGCTTTAATAAAATAATAAGTAACCTCAAAGTCTCGCATTGCAGATAAAAGCCAGAGTCTGAAGTATAGGAGTCATATTTGATAGATGACTGCTTTTTACACAGTGAGATATGAATATCTGGATGAACAATGTACTGTATAGTCATACTTAGTTTTCTAACGTGGCTCTGATGTATATCTGTCTAAATGCATTTTGACATTTGCATAGTTACAAGAGTGGAATCTGACCAGCACAGGCTAGGTATGCAGCTTAGAGAGAGAAAGAGGAGTGATTTTCCAAGCCAACCCACGGCAAGACATTAGGGACGTGATACAATTGTTTTCCCAAATCAAAATAAATCGGTCACAAGAGGTTCTCATATCATCAATTGTGTTGGAGTCAAAAGCCAGCTGTGCAATATTGACTGTATAATTCAATCTTATCTCCGCAGAGTCTATTTAAAAACAATATATTTGAAGAGATGAGGTACGTGGAGAGGAGTCATGCATCAAGTAATGTGTCACCGACAGATTTGGCAGCTCTGCTTCTAGCTCCTGAGCAACTTTACAGTATTTTGTTTTTTTTGTGTGTGTTATTTGTACATTATTAGCCTAGAATTTTTTTTGTGTTATTACATACAGCTGGAAATAACTTCTGGATATCAGAGTGTCGGTAACTTACCGGTGTTACAACCAGGAATACAACTTTCCCGAATTGGACCCTTTGTTCGTACCCCCCATGGCAATTCAGAGTGGACTTCGAGTCGGACTCAGGAGACGTGCACACTATTAACCGCTTCCAAGTATATTACTCGCTAATGTACAGAGTCTGGATAATAAAATAGACGAGCTCAGGACAAGGATCTCTTTCCAGACAGACATCAGGGATTGTAACATACTGTTTTCGTAAACATGGCTCTCTCGGGATATACTGCCGTTGTCCATACAGCCATCTTGTCACGCCCTGACCTTAGAGATCCTTTTTATGTCTCTATTTTGGTTGGTCAGGGCGTGAGTTGGGGTGGGCATTCTATGTTGTGTTCTATGTTGTCTAGTTCTATGTGTTTGGCCGGGTGTGGTTCTCAATCAGAGGCAGCTGTCTATCGTTGTCTCTGATTGAGAACCATACTTAGGTATCCTTTTCCCACCTGTGTTGGTGGGTAGTTGTTTTCTGTTTTGTGTCTACAGCAGACAGGACTGTTTCGCTTTCGTTCACTCTCTTTGTTGTTTTTTGTTGTTTCAGTGTTCAGTTCATTTATTATATTAAAATGAACACTTACCACGCTGCGTTTTGGTCTCCTCCCTTAGACGAGCGTTACACATCTGGGTTCTCAGTACATCGCGCAGACAGGAATAAGGAACTCTCCGGGAAGAAAAAAGACGGGGGTGTATGTTTCATAATTAACTACTCATGGTGTGATTGTGATAACATACAGCTACTCAAGTCCTTTTGTTCACCCAACCTAGAATACCTGACAATCAAACGCCGACTGTATTACCTCCCATGAAAATAGTCACAGCCGTGTATATTCCCCCTCAAAGAACTACACTGGACTTTATGCAAACTGGAAACCACATATCCTGGACCACTGCTTTGGGCACCAGAGTGGCGCATCAGTCTAAGGCACTGTATTCCAGTGCTAGAGGCGTCACTACAGATCCTAGTTCGATTACAGACAGCATCACAACCATGCCATGATTGGGAGTCCCATAGGGCAGCACACAATTGGCCCAGTGTCGTTAGGGTTTGCCCGGGTTAGGCCAAATAAGAATGTGTTCTTAAAACCTCTTGAAGCTAGGGGGCAGAATTTTTATGTTTGGAAAAATAACGTTCCCAATGTAAGCTGCCTATTTCTCAGGTCCAGATGCTAGAATATGCATATAATTGACAGAGTAGGATAGAAAACACTCTAAAGTTTCCAACACTGTCAAAATATTGTCTGTGAGTATAACAGAACTGATTTTGCAGGCGAAAACCTGAGGAAATCCAACCCGGAAGTGACTCTTATTTTGAAAAATCACTGTTCCATTGCCTGCCTTTCGTCCATTTAAAGGGATATCAACCAGATTCCTTTTCCTATGGCTTCCTCAGGGCGTGAACAGTCTTTAGACATAGTTTCAAGCTTTTATTCTGAAAAATTAGCGAGATTTATCAAATTGCATCAGTGGATAGCTGAATGTCCTTCGATTAGTTCATGCGCGCGAAAGTTGTAGCTCGACATTTTCTTTATCTCTGTTATTGAATAGTTTACCGTTCGGTTGAAATATTATCGATTATTTATGTTAAAAACAACCTGAGGATTGATTATTAAAAACGTTTGACATGTTTCTACGAACTTTACGGATACTATTTGGAATTTTCGTCAACCCTTGATGACCTGCCTAAGGCTGTGGAATACTGAACATAACGCACCAAACAAATGGAGGTTTTTTAATATAAAAATTATCTTTATCGAACAAAACGAACATTTATTGCGTAACTGGGAGTCTCGTGAGTGCAAGCATCCGAAGATCATCAAAGGTAAGCGATTCATTTTATTGCTTTTCTGACTTTCGTGACCAATCTACATTGCTGCTAGGTGTTTGTAATGTTTTGTCTAGTGATCGATAAACTCACACAAAAGCTTGGATTGCTTTCGCTGTAAAGCATATTTTCATAATCTGACATGGCAGGTGGATTAACAACAAGCTAAACTGTGTTTTTCTATATTGCACTTGTGATTTCATGAATATACATTTTTTTGCCATTTTTTTATTTATTTTGCACTCTGCAATTCAGCGGTTGTTGATGAAAATGATCCCGCTAAAGGGATCCGTGCGTCAAGAAGTTAACTGACTAAAAATGAATGCGTCAAATTTGAGGAAAACACTATTGAAGTTCTACTAACACATTGACTGTAGTACATTGGACCACTGCAACTCAACTTTTTGAAATGTCTACAAGGCCCTGCACGCCCTCCCTTTGGCAAATCTGATAATGACAAAATGTTGCTCCTCCCATCCTATAGGCAGAAACTCAAACAGGAAGTACCCGTGCTAAGGTCTATTCAATGCAGGTCTGACCAATCGGAATCCATGCTTCAAGATTGTTTTGATCACGTGGACTGGTATAATTTCTGGGTAGCCTCTGAGAATAACATTGACGAATACACGAATACGGTTAATGAGTTCATCAGGAAGTGTATAGGAGATGTTGTACCCACTGTGACTATTAACACCTACCTAAACCAGAAGCCGTGGAAAGATGGCAGCATTCGCATACAACTGAATGTGCGAACCACCGCATTTAACCTTTACAAGGTGACTGCGAATATGGCCGAATACAAACAGTGTAGTTATTCCCTCCGTAAGGCAATCAAACAGGCAAATCGTCAGTAAAAAGACAAGTGGAGTCGCAATTCAACGGCTCAGACACGAGACGGATGTGGCAGGGTTGACAGCAATCACAGACTACAAAGGGAAAACCAGCCACGTCGCGAACACCGACATCTTGCTTCCGGACAAGTTAAACACCTTCTTTGCCCACTTTGAGGATAACACAGTGCCACCGATGTGACCCGCTACCAAGGACTGTGGGCTCTCCTTCTCCGTGGTCGATGTGAGTAAGACGTTTAAGCGTGTTAACCCTCGCAAGCTTGCCGGAACAGACAGCATCCCTAGCCGCGTCCTCAGACCATGCGCTGATATTCAATCTCTCCCTATCCCAGTCTGCTGTCCCCACTTGCTTCAAGATGTCCACCATTATTCCTGTACCCAAGAAAGCAAAAGTAACTGAACTAAATGACTATCGCCCCATAGCACTCACTTCTGTCATCATGAATTGCTTTGATAGGGTAGTGAAGGATCATATCACCTCTACCTTATCTGACAGCCTAGACCCACATCAATTTGCTTAACACCCCAATAGACCAACAGACGATGCAATCGCCATTGCACTGCACTAGATTTTTAAGTAATTAATTTGCATTTTATTGCATTTTATTGTATGTGACCAATACATTTGATTTGATTTGATCAAAGCCCCCAAAACATCCCTTTTCTGTGCCCGTAACACTGGATTTTATGAACTGGGTGAATTTGTGGGACCGACTTTAAACATTTTATTTATTTCGAAAAAGATAATGCCACAAAAGTATTCAGTTTTCGAGGCTTGAATGATGTTTCTCCTCAAAACATAACATATTAAAGACTGATGTGTGTATGCCATTTTAACCGATGAGAAATGCTGTTTTGTTTAAGTTTTACTATTATTTTATAATATAGCTGCAAGCAGCCAGGCCAGGGTTTAAGCTGTGTTCCCCACCGTGCCACCATCAGAAGAGAGAAGACAAATTGCCCTTAGGATGAGCTCCTTCTAAACTCCTTACCATGCTTGCCAAATATCAGATATCAAAATCAAACAATTCATGCAATATCCTTCATAAGAATTTGGACCCTTTTTTATGATTTTGTCTACTTAAAACGTCTTCTGCAGAACCGTTGGACCGATCAGCACAAAATTTGATATACTGTATATACTGTCAATGGAGTCTTTCCCAAGACTCTAGCTCAGACAACATGGCTGCTATAAGCCAATGAGCTCGCATTCATGTTTTTTACATTAATGTCCAACAGCGCCACCATGCGTTCAAACAGAACCATACTCTACATGTCAGCTATACTCACATCCCTGTGCATGTTTTAACGCCACGATATGGTCAATTTGAATACACTTGCATTTGTTAAGTCTTGACGGTGTTTGGAACATGTCTATTACATCTGATTTATATGCATTTTTGTGCCAGACCACGCCCAAGTAAATGTTTATTGGTCAGTGGTGGCCATGTTGTTTGAGATCCTGGAATGGAAAAAATTGTGTTAAGAGACCTTGGTCCATAGAGCCAAATATCAAGCATTGTGCATAACGGTCATTCGGTCAGCCAGAGGAGTTGCGTTTAAAGTGTTTTTCACAACATTTAAAATAACAGAAAATCCATCATGGCGGAGCTTATTGGTCCTTAGGCAAATGTGTTAATTGTGAGGAGAGGAATATATATACCACATTTCATGACTCTTGGTCACACAGGGTGACGGGCGTGAGCTTTCAAATCACTTGTTATAGCCTCACCATGTGGCCATTTGGCATTGCATTGCATGAGAGTGTGTGGCACATGGCTCTTCAGTATCATGCAATGTTGCATTCTCCTAGGCCTTATTATCTCACAGGAATTAGATTTTTTTCACCAAATTGGCAGAAGAAGTAAAAAATGAACACCAAGAAAACAAAAGGGTTTCTCACAGTTTTGCTGCTTAAAGGCCTAATAATGTCTGTTGGATATGAAGAAGATTACTCTGCATTTTGGGAAAAACACATAAAACTTTAGTTTCGACAGAAGTGTTTCCTTATAAATTTGTGCTTTGCAAACCTGACGGGTAATAACCATGGACTTTTTGAAATTCTTATCCTAATCACTATTCTTTCCCCAAATGCATCTTGTCCACTTTGTTCAACTGAACCTCATCCTGAGTGTAGCAATGCCTTCACTTGAAACAATAGCAATAACTTTTCTCAATAATTTTATCTCTGCTGCATTTCATTGTGAGAAAGCATGGGTATACACGGTGACACCCCATACATGTGTGCCGGTGAAAAGCAGCCAACAGTAATTTCAACAGAATCAATCACCAAATCACAGAACTTAGGGTTTCCATGCTGTACTCCTGCTAGCCTATTTTGATAACCTGTCATTACTTTCTTCTGAAATCAAGGCACACGGGGCTGGACGCTCTCATAGTCCGAAGGGAATAAATCAAACGTACTTGTGACATTATGAAGCAATACATCAGTCTCAGTACTCAATCTTCCCGACAGGAAACAAGTGATTATTCACGTAAGTGCCTCCTATAACAGGAATTATGTGTCAGGTAATTGTGGGAAGTTTCAGTTCTCATACGAGACCATATCCTTCATTGTTAACAAGAGTAGTGTGAGTTGAGATTAGGCTACCTAGCAAGTGCCGGATCGTAACTTGAGATACACACTCAAAAGTTGGAATGCAAACTGATGAACCGTACTGTACTGTAGAGTTGGAATAATACAATGACTGTGGGAAATTCTACTCCCGTAAGTTGGCATACTGTCTTCAGTACAACTGGTATATTGACATAACACCTATCACAACATGCCATGGCAGCGTCTGACAACCAGGAAGTAGAACAAACACATTCTATCTCTATACATTGAATAATAGGATTATTTTTATGATAAAATAATTAGCAACATGAAGTCTTGCTAAGAATACACTGACGTGTGAACAACGGAGTTCTCCATTGTGTTTTTTTCAGAACTTGGGTGTCTTTTAGTTTGTCCCAAATCTTGAAGTGGTCCAGTGGGTCCAGTGCTATCATACTCAAAGACACGTTTAGAAACAGACTAGTTAAGAATGGATAATCCATTTAAAAAGGGCAAAAAAGTTGAGAGCTATTTTCTGAACTCAACATGAACCCCTATCCATTATTTAGAATTAAATGGTCAATATACACTCACCGGACAGTTTATTAGGTACACCCATCTAGTACCGGGTCGGACCCCCCGTTGCCTCCAGAACAGCCTGAATTCTTTGGGTCATTCTACAAGATTTGCAAAAGAACACAGACACTGGACAGAGATATGGCTTTTTCTTTGCAACTCTGCCTTGATGGCCAGCATCCTGGGGTCGACTCTTCACTGTTGACGTTGAGACTGGTGTTTTGCGGGTAGTATTTAATGAAGCTGCCAGTTGAGAACTTGTGAGGCATCTGTTTCTCAAACTAGACACTCTAATGTACTTGTCCTCTTGCTCAGTAGTGCACCGGGGCCTCCCACTCCTCTTTCTATTCTGGTTAGAGACAGTTTGCTCTGTTCTGTGAAGGGAGTAGTACACAGCGTTGTACGAGATCTCCAGTTTCTTGGCAATTTCTCGCATGGATTGGCCTTCATTTCTCAGAACAAGAATAGACTGATGAGTTTCAGAAGAAAGTTATTTGTTTCTGGCCATTTTGAGCCTGTAATCGAACACACAAATGCTGATGCTCCAGATACTCAACTAGTCTAAAGAAGGCCAGTTTTATTGCTGGATAACAGTTTTCAGCTGTGCTAACATGATTGCAAAATGGGTTTTCTAATGATCAATTAGCCTTTCAAAATTATAAACTTGGATTAGCTAACAGAATGTGTCATTGGAACACAGGATTGATGGTTGCTGATAATGGGCCTCTGTACGCCTATGTATATATTCCATAAAAAATCTGCAATTTCCAGCTACAATAGTCATTTACAACATTAACAATGTCGACACTGTATTTCTGATCAATTTGCTGTTATTTTAATGGACAAAAAAAGGAGGTTTTCTTTCAAAAACAAGGACAATTCTAAGTGCCCCAAACTTTTGAACAGTAGTGTATATACTACCGTTAGTATATACTACCGATGCAACCGGTCAGCACCTTAGGAGTAAATGGCTGTTGACTTTTCATAGCCGAGCATTCAGAGGTCAAGACAGCATGTGTGAGAGAGAGAGAGAGAGAGAGAGAGAGAGAGAGAGAGAGAGAGAGAGAGAGAGAGAGAGAGAGAGAGAGAGAGAGAGAGAGAGAGAGAGAGAGAGAGAGAGAGAGAGAGAGAGAGAGATCAGTAACGTGTGGAATATATTAATACGAATGTCAGTTTAATACGCAGTGCAGATCACCTCCTATTACCCTTCTCAGAGTTTTAAGAATTGTGTGTTTTCAATTATTTGTGGCATTTAAAGCATATTGAAAATAAAAGAAATAGGATTTGAAACAATCTATTCAGCACCGACTGGTCTTGATAAATCAATGTTATTTTTAAATTCACTGAACCTCCGTTTAGGTATTGGTTAGACTACAATTAGGATGTAGAAATGTTAGGATTATTTTGCTCTTAGTAGCCTACTCCTGACCGGTCACGTTGTACAATGTCATTTTTCCTAATGGAAACACTGAGGGTTTAGTTTTTCTTAGAATAGAAACACCATCATATGATCAAATTAATTAAGCTACATTTATTAAAATCAATCCCATACACTATGTTCTTACAATAAAGGTTTTAAATTCTCTAGTACAGCTAATATTACAAAAAAATGCCCTCTGGTGGTCAAACTAGCACAAACTAGCATTAATGGCAACAAGGGCTGACACTTAAATAATGTGCCATATATTTCTGCAGCCGTCCTCAAGGTGTGCTGCAATATGATGTATAGTTTACAGGAATAACCACTGTACATGATTTAGGGGACACAGTGAACAGTTGGGAGTTGGGGCCAATATAATCATGTTTTTTTCCCCCTTGGTGTAGAACAAACTTAAAATGTATTTGTTGATGGTTCGTATTACTGGATGCCAAGGTCATATTTGTCTATATTCTGTTCCAATTAAAGGCTTGTTCAGATTCATTTAGATTCCCTTAATTTTTTTATGGCTAGCTCATAACATTTGCTCACAGGCCAGGTAAGCGACTTCTCTGCGGGCTCAATCTAAATTAAAAAAATCTACATTAGCAAAATGGGAAAACAATTCACACAGTGAAATAATGAATGTGCCTGAATTAGCGGGAGACAGAGAGCTCATTCTGGAGAGAGACTCTGCATCTCCGCCCCACACCCTATCCCTTCTTCTTGTCTCTACATTTTAAATTAGGGATGTCATTAATGAAAATACTAAGCTGTAGTGTTAACAAACCCACTATTGAAGATACATCTGAAAATGTATGTAAAATGTTAACGTTCGCTGCCAGACAGGTCAAATTTAATTTTGCTGGATATTTTGGGTCAGATCTAGTCCACCTCGGATCCAAATCAAATCAGGTATTGGTTTTGAGAAGAAAAATATGACTAAGTCCTGTTGGTTTTGGATGGGAATTTCACGAATCCAATTTGGTTCGGTTCTCAATTTCGGGATCCGAGAAGAACTCTATTTGGGAGCAATTGAGATACATTGTCTAGATATAGTAAACTATAGTCTGTGTATAATGAGATGAAGTGAGATTTGAAATCTCACTTCCGTAGAAGTGAAGGAAATCCGTAGATTTGAAGGAAATTGCTTTATTTCCTTTGATTGACTAATTGCCTGGGCCAGGGGTTCCATAAAAATAGCAAAGGAGAAATTGGTTCACCTTGTCTGCTGCTTTTAGTGATTCTGAATGGAGCAGAGCAGACATTAACTGTTTTAACTTTGGCTGAAGGAATAGCATATAGTCTTTCAATCATATTAATGAAATTGGAGCCAATTCCCATATGTTCCAAGACAGACCAGAGATATGACCATTCTTTTCTATCAAAATATTTTTCTGAATCGAGAGATAATACAGCCCAAGGAACTGTTGTTTCTGATGAAGCATGTAAGATATGTAATAGTTAACGGAGTTTATCCCCCCCTCCTTCAATTGAAGTCTCTTGTTTATCCTCCCCACACTACATTATGTGAATAGAACTCACTCTGGGAGAAGAACGAGAACAGATAACTGCTGTATTAAGAAATGTAATCTCGTCTAGACACGCAGTGTATTCCCCCGGTAGACCAGAGGTGCTTTGTCTTTCAGGGGGTGTTTAGACACTATGACATGGTAATGTGTGCAGCCAGAGCACAACTTTTCATTAAATCCCAGCCCCTCTGTGCTTCTCTGGCGCTCGGCGCTCGCATCATCACCGCGAGACTGTACACAGCCTGATCTCTGGGATAATTTGTTGGGTTCCCTCCAGGGGACTATTGATCCCGTTGTGATGAAAGAGAGTAACAACAGTAGTCTAATTACAGGTTTAAGACCCAGGTATAGCCAGATGATTTGATTTTTATCGGTGTCAAGTATGTTATTAGCTATTTGCCATCTATCAGCAGTCATTTCGACAGACACAGAAGATGTAATCGTTCAGTGACAGACAGAATTTTGAAAATAAACTTTTTTAGAAGAGCAATTATTATTTGTTAAACATAATCTCTTTCTCTGAGCAATTGTGTTAGTATAATATAATTTCCCCAATTTTTTTCCAGACAATATGGCTCAGTAATTGAAATATATAATTTATACAGTCTTTATCAAGGGTGCCAATAATTTTGGAGCTGACTGTTTAATAGATATTTGCGTCAATCCCATATAGAACTCCATATGTAAACTGCAACAGTTAAGACCAATTAATAAAGACAATTATTATTTGTACATGGATCATGTAGTTAATAATGTAATGGTTAATGTGTTATTCATACAGAGAAGGTTTAATGAGTGGTTATTGATCATGTAGTAATTTAATGTGTTGTTACTGATCATGTACTAGAGTCAATGTGTGGTTGTTGTTCATGTAGTAGGGTTACTGTTCCTAGGCCGTCATTGTAAATAAGAATGTGTCCTTAATAACTGACTTGCCTAGGTAAATAAAGGTAAAATAAAATAAAAATAAAATAAAAATGTGTTGTTATTAATCATGGTAGTTTAATGTGTTATTGATCATGTGGTAGTTGTATGTGTTATTGATCATGTGGTAGGTTAATGTGTTATTGATCATGTGGTAGTTTAATGTGTTATTGATCATGTGGTAGTTGTATGTGTTATTGATCATGTGGTAGGTTAATGTGTTATTGATCATGTGGTAGTTTAATGTGTTATTGATCATGTGGTAGTTGTATGTGTTATTGATCATGTGGTAGGTTAATGTGTTATTGATCATGTACTAGAGGTATGTGTTGTTATTGATCATGTGGTAGTTGTATGTGTTATTGATCATGTGGTAGGTTAATGTGTTATTGATCATGTGGTAGGTTAATGTGTTATTGATCATGTGGTAGTTTAATGTGTTATTGATCATGTGGTAGGTTAATGTGTTATTGATCATGTGGTAGGTTAATGTGTTATTGATCATGTGGTAGGTTAATGTGTTATTGATCATGTGGTAGGTTAATGTGTTATTGATCATGTGGTAGTTGTATGTGTTATTGATCATGTGGTAGGTTAATGTGTTATTGATCATGTCGTAGTTGTATGTGTTATTGATCATGTACTAGGTTAATGTGTTATTGTGGTAGGTTAATGTGTTATTGATCATGTCGTAGTTGTATGTGTTATTGATCATGTGGTAGGTTAATGTGTTATTGATCATGTACTAGTTGTATGTGTTATTGATCATGTACTAGGTTAATGTGTTATTGATCATGTACTAGGTTAATGTGTTATTGATCATGTACTAGAGGTATGTGTTGTTATTGATCATGTGGTAGTTTAATGTGTTATTGATCATGTGGTAGGTTAATGTGTTATTGATCATGTACTAGGTTAATGTGTTATTGATCATGTGGTAGGTTAATGTGTTATTGATCATGTGGTAGGTTAATGTGTTATTAATCATGTAGTGGTTTAATGTGTTATTGATCATGTAGTGGTTTAATGTGCTATTGATCATGTAGTAGTTTAATGTGTTATTGATCATGTTGTAGTTTAATGTGTTATTGATCATGTAGTAGTTTAATGTGCTATTGATCATGTAGTAGTTTAATGTGTTGTTATTGATCATGTAGTGGTTTAATGTGTTATTGATCATGTAGTGGTTTAATGTGTTATTGATCATGTAGTGGTTTAATGTGTTATTGATCATGTAGTGGTTTAATGTGTTATTGATCATGTTGTAGTTTAATGTGTTGTTATTGATCATGTAGTGGTTTAATGTGTTATTGATCATGTAGTAGTTTAATGTGTTATTGATCATGTAGTAGTTTAATGTGTTATTGATCATGTATGTTAATGAGTTCACACAGAGAATGGCAACATATCTGCCATGCTGATCCTCAACACAGGGGCCACACAGGGGTGCGTGCTCAGTGCCCTTCTCTACTCCCTGTTCCTCCATGACAGCATGGCTAAGCACGACTCCAAGACCTGATCACCGACAATGATTAGACAGCCTATAGGGAGGAGGTCAGAGACCTGGCAGTGTGGTGCCAGGATAACAACCTCTCCCTCAACATGATCAAGACAAAGGAGATGATTGTGGACTACATAAAAAGGAGAACCAAGCACTCCCCCATTCTTATTGATGGAGCTGTAATGGAGCAGGTTGAGAGTTCCTTTGTGTCCACATCACCAACAAACTAACATGGTCCAAGCACAGCAAGACAGTTGTGAAGAGGGCACGACAGAACCTATTCCCCCTCAGGAGACTGAAAAAATTTGGCATGAGTCCTCAGATCCTTTAAAAGATCTACATCTGCACCATCGAGAGCATCCTGACTGGTTGCATCACCGCCTGTGATGGCAACTGCTTGGCCTCCGACCGCAAGGCACTACAGAGGGTAGTGCGTACGGCCTAGTACATCACTGGGGCCAATCTTCTTGCCATCCAGGACTTCTAAACGGTGTCACAGGAAGGCCCAAAAAATTGCCAAAGACTCCACCCACCTTAGTCATAGACGGTTCTCTCTGCTACCACACGGCAAGTGATACCAGAGTACCAAGTCTAGGTCCAAAAGGCTTCTTAACAGCTTCTATCCCCAAGCCATAAGAATATTGAAGAGCTAATCAATTGGCTACCCATACTTTTTGCATTGTCCCCACCCCACCCACCATTTTTACGCTGCTGCTACTCTCTGTTTATTATAATGCATAGTCACTTTACCTCTACCTACATGTACATATTACCTCAATTACCTCAACTAACAGTTGACCGTGCACATTGACTCTGTACCGGTTCCCTCTCTATATAGCATAGCTACTGTTCTTTTATTGTCGCTCATTAATTTGTTAAAAACATTTAGTTATTTTTTTTAATCTTTATTTGTATTTTTATTAATGTATTATTTGTAATATTTTTTACTTTAATTTATTTTAGTAAATACGTTCTTAACACTTTTTTTTCTTAAATCTGCATTGGTAGTTAAGGGCTTGTAAATTAAGCATTTGACAAATAATATTTGATTTGATTTGATGAGATCACACAGAGGATGGCTCTCACAGTCTGGTACAGCCCCTGGCAAGTTTTTCTGAGAGAGAGAGAGGTTTCCACAAGAAAAGGGCAAGAACAAACACCATTGTAAATATAACCCATATTTATGTTTATTTACTTTCTCCTTTGTACTTGAACTATTTGCACATCGTTACAACACCGTATATAGACATAAAATGACATTTGAAATGTCTTTATTCTTTTGGAACTTCTGTGAATGTAATGTTTACTGTAAATGTATATTTTTTATTTCACTTTTGTTTATGATCTACTTCACTTGCTTTGGCAATGTTAACATATGTTTCCCATGCCAATAAAGCCCTTGAATTGAGAGACAGAGAGAGGGAGAGATACACCTAAACTCAACAAAAAAAGAAACATCCTCTCACTGTCAACTGCGTTTATTTTCAGAAAACTTAACATGTGTAAATGTTTGTATGAACATAACACGATTCAACAACTGAGACATAAACTGAACAAGTTCCACAGACATGTGACTAACAGACATTTAATAATGTGTCCCTAAACAAAGTGGTGGTCAAAATCAAAAGTAACAGTCAGTATCTGGTGTGGCCACCAGCTGCATTAAGTACTGCAGTGCATCTCCTCCTCATGGACTGCACCTGATTTGCCAGTTCTTGCTATAAGATGTTACTCCACTCTTCCACCAAGGCACCTGCAAATTCCAGGATATTTCTGGGGGGAATGGCCCTAGCCCTCACCCTCCGATCCAACAGGTCCCAGATGTGCTCGATGGGATTGAAATACGGGCTCTTCGCTGGCCATAGCAGAACATTGGCATTCCTGTCTTGCAGGAAATCCCTCACAGAACGAGCAGTATGGCTGGTGGCATTGTCATGCTTGAGGGTCATGTGTGGATGAGCCTGCAGGAAGGGTACCACATGAGGGAGGAGGATGTCTTCCCTGTAACGCACAGTGTTGAGATTGCCTGCAATGACAAGAAGCTCAGTCCGATGATGCTGTGACACACCACCCCAGACCATGACAGACCCTCCACCTCCAAATCGATCCCGCTCCAGAGTACAGGCCTCGGTGTAACGCTCATTCCTTCGATGATAAACGCGAATCCGACCATCACCCCTGGTGAGACAGAACCGTGACTCTTCAGTGAAGAGCACTTTCTGCCTGTCCTGTCTGATCCAGTGACGGTGGGTTTGTGCCCATAGACGACGTTGTTTCCGGTGATGTCTGGTGAGGACCTGCCTTACAACAGGCCTACAAGCCCTCAGTCCAGCCTCTCTCATCCTATTGCGGACAGTCTGAGCACTGATGGAGGGATTGTGCATTCCTGGTGTAACTCAGGCAGTTGATGTTGCCTTCCTATACCTGTCCGCAGGTGTGATGTTTCGGATGTACCGATCCTGTGCAGGTGTTGTTACACGTGGTCTGCCACTGCGAGGACGATCAGCTGTCAGTCCTGTCTCCCTGTAGCGCTGTCTTAGGCGTCTCACAGTATGGACATTGCAATGTATTGCCCTGGCCACATCTGCAGACCTCATGCCTCCGTGCAGCATGCCTAAGGCATCTTTCTTTTGGTGTTTTTCAGAGTCAGGAGAAAGGCCTCTTTAGCAACCTAAGTTTTCATAACTGTGACCTTAATTGCCTACCATCTGTAAGCTTATAGTGTCTTAATGACCGTTCCACAGGTGCATGTTCATTAATTGTTTATCCTCTCTTGGGTAGGGGGCAGTATTTTTATGCCCGGATGAAAAGCGTGCCCAAAGTAAACTGCCTGTTACTCAGGCCCAGAAGCTAGGATATGCATATAACAAACCATCCCCCAAATAAAGATATCAGCCTACCCCTATTTTCAATGGCTATCACTTTTATTGTAAGGCCAAGTCCTCCCAGATTGCAGTTCCTAGGCCTTCAACTAGATGTCAACAGTCTTTAGAAAGAGTTTCAGGCTGGTTTTTGGAAAAATGAGCCAGAAATTGTAGTTTCCTAGGTGGCTCCCATTTTGGCTGTAGTGTTTCCAAGCGCGTGGAAGAGAGCGCGTTGTTTGGTATATTTCTCCGGTAAAGACAATAACGATTCTCCGTCTTAAATTTGATAGTTTATTTACGTATTAGGGTACTTAAGGTTTGATTTGTATGCATTTTGATGGAGGGAAACTGGGTGGATTATTGACTGAAGCACGCCAGCAAAACTGAGTTTTTATGGATATAAAGAAGGACATTATCGAACAAAAGGACCATTTGTGATGTAAGTTGGACCTTTTGGAGTGCCAACAAAAGAAGATCATCAAAGGTAAGGCATTTTTTATATCGCTATTTCTGACTTTCTGTCGCACCTACCTGGTTGAAATGTGTTTTTCATGTGTTTGTATGCGGCGAGCTGTCCTCAGATAATCGCATACTTTGCTTTTTGAAATCTCGTGATTTCACTCGTGATTTTATGAAAGTTAAATATTTATAATACTGTAGTTTGAATTTCACGCTCTGCAATTTCATCGGATGTTGGCCAGGTGGGACGCTACCATCCCACCTGCCCATAAGAAGTTATGGTTCATTGAACAAGCATGGGAAACACTTTTTAAAAACTTTTTAATGAAGATCTTTGAAGTTAATTGGATTTTTATGAATTAATATTGAAAGACAGGGTCCTGAAAAAGGGACTTCTCTTTTTTTGTTGAATTTAAATCTGATAGATACCTATTATTTCCTCTGGTAATCCTCCTGAGACAGGTGACAGACACACTTGACATGAAATGACTACAGTACAATATGTTTGTATTGTGTCTGTGTGTGTATGCATGCCAGTGCGTGTGGTTGCAAGCTTGTGCTTTGTGTGTGTCACATATTGACTCACACCACCAGCGTGGTTTATTTCTGCAGGATTTTCATCAGAAGAGCTTGGTGAAGGGATTCCACAGTGTAATGACACATGCACTGGGGGAAAACACTAACTAGCTACCAAAACACCATGTCTCTATGGTGATGGCTATGCTGGACTGCCAACAGGAGTCTCACAGACTTATATCCTGTAGCAGCTTGTGGCCTAACAGGAAGCTGCCTAATTCGCAGGCTGATGCAAACATCTACGGTGGTGGCGAAATAATGGGCCTCCATTCGCACCACATTGCGAAGCTGAAAATAGTTTTCTAGGACAAAAATGTTAACCTCTAACGAGCCTCAACCCCGGATCCGGGAGCACCCCCCACCCCCCCCCCACACTGATTAGCATCGCTAGCATAGCGTCACAATTAAATAGTAGCATCTAAATATCATTAAATCACAAGTCCAAGACACCTAATGAAAGATACAGATCTTGTGAATAAAGCCACCATTTCAGATTTTTAAAATGTTTTACAGGGAAGACACAATATGTAAATCTATTAGCTAAACACGTTAGCAAAATACACTATTTTTCTTTGTCCACCATTTTTTCTCAACACCAGTAGCTATCACCAATTCGGCTAAACTAAGATATTGATAGCCACTAACCAAGAAAAAACCTCATCAGATGACAGTCGGATAACATATTTATGGTCTAGGATAGGTTTTGTTAGAAAAATGTGCATATTTCAGGTATAAATCATAGTTTGCCATTGCAGCCACCATCACAAATCTCACCAAAGCGACTAGAATTACTACAGAGAGCAACTTGTATTACCAATTTACTCATCATAAAACATTTCTTAAAAATACACAGCACATAGCAATGGAAAGACACAGATCTTGTGAATTCAGACAACATTTCAGATTTTCTAAGTGTTTTACGGCGAAAACACAATAAATCGTTATATTAGCATACCACATATGCAAACGTTACCCGAGCACTGATTCTAGCCAAAGAGAGCGATATCGTATCATCGCCAAAATATATTAATTTTTTCACTAACCTTCTCAGAATTCTTCAGATGACACTCCTGTAACATCATATTACAACATACATATAGAGTTTGTTCGAAAATGTGCATATTTAGCCATAAAAAAACGTGGTTATACAATGAAAATAGTAGCAAAACAAGCCTGGAAATGTCGGTCGCCATCTTTGAGTGATCTAGTTTAATCAATAGCTAATCATATACTTGACTAAAAAATACAGGGTTGACAGGAATCGAAAGACAAATTAGTTCTTAATGCAATCGCTGATTTACATTTTTTAAATTATCCTTACTTTTCAATACAGGTTGCGCCAAGCGAAGCTATACAAAACAAAATGGCGGCGTAAGCGTTTAACATTTTTCGACAGAAACACGATTTATCATCATAAATTGTTCTTACTGTGAGCTGTTCTTCCATCAGAATCTTGGGCAAAGAATCCTTTCTTGGGTCTAATCTTCTTTTGGTCGAAAGATGTCCACTTGTCCGTCGAAATGCCCACTAACGTACGACCGGGACCCCGAAACGTGCCCAGCGCTTCAAAGTGCACAACAAAGCAATGCCTCAAAATCGCACTAAAAGGATATAAATTGCTATACAACGGTTCAAATTAACTACCTTATGATGCTGTTAACACCTATAACGGGTAAAAACATGACCGGAGAAATATTACTGGCTAAACTAACGCTTGGAAGGAGGCGAGTCCGATGTCCTTCGCGCGCAAGGCGCAGGCAGCAAAGGGAAGCTACTTCCGGTATTTGCTGTTTTATACAGCCCCTGATTGCGCAATCGACTCCATTCAAAGCGTCATCACGCACTGACATCCAGGGGAAGACGTAAGAAGTGTCTGTTTCTCCATAGCATTTACACGGACCTTTAAACTGACTCCAGATCAGTGGCCAAAATGTTTGAAATCTGACTCCCTATCATGAAAAGTGCTGTAGATTGAGTTCTGTTTCACTCAGAGACAAAATTCCAACGGCTATAGAAACTAGAGAGTGTTTTCTATCCAATAATAATAATAATATGCATATTGTACGAGCAAGAATTGAGTAGGAAGCCGTTTAATCTGTAGTGCAAATTATGCTAATGCGAAACAGCACCCCCTATATTCGCAAGAAGTTAAACATGTTTTCTCCAAAAAGCATTCTGAGAGATGAGCGAGTCGGGCTGGGTGGGCTTAGTGCAAGTGATATTAGTAAACATTGGCATGAATTCTTAACAGGGAAACATTACACATGGTATTGAATAGTACATAAGTAGTACTCTTGACTATGAGGTCATAGGTTATATATGAAATTATAACGTTGTGGATGCCACATTACCAATCATGCATTTCTGAGCAATGAGTGATTTATTCTGATAAACAGACCTAAACAAGGAACTCAATCATTTTGTCAGGTTGAAATATAAAGTGTAAAATGTATGGGATTACATATAATTGTAAGTAGATTGAAATGAAAAAAACTAATGGAACACTGGAAAAAGGTGAATTAGCAAGGGAGTTATAGTGGATAAAGGTGACTATAAAGGGAGTTATAGTGGATACAGGTGACTATAAAGGGAGATAAAGTGGATAAAGGTGACTATAAAGGGAGTTAAAGTGGATAAAGGTGACATTTAAAAGGAGTTATAGTGGATAAAGGTGTCTATAAAGGGAGTTATAGTGGATAAAGGTGACTATAAAAGGAGTTATAGTGGATAAAGGTGACATTTAAAGGGAGTTCAAGTGGATAACGATGAAATATAAACTGAGGTAAGTGCATGGAGGTGAAATATAATGACGTACTGGGCCGTGCACAATACCCTCTGTAGTGCCTTGTGGTCGGAGGCCGAGCAGGCACCATACCAGGCGGTGATGCTCTTGATGGCGGAGCTGTAGAACCTTTTGAGGATCTGAGGACCCATGCCAAAGCTTTTCATTTCTTCTGAGGGGGAATAGGTTTTGTCGTGCCCTCCACGACTGTCTTGGTGTTCTTAGAGCATGTTAGTTTGTTGGTGATGTGGACACCATGGAACATGAAGCTTTCAACCAGCCCCATCTATGAGAATGGGAGCGTTCTCGGTCCTCCTTTTCCTGTAGTCCACAATCATCTCCTTTGTCTTGATTACGTTGAGGGGGAGGTTGTTGTCCTGCCAACACCCGGCCACGTCTCTGACGTCCTCCCTATAGGCTGTCTTGTCGTTGTTGGTGATCAGGTCTACCACTGTTGTGTCATCAGCAAACTTAATGCTGGTGTTGGAATCGTGCCTGGCCGTGTAGTCATGAGTGAACAGGGAGTACAGGAGGGTGTTGATGTGAGCAATGATCAGCCTTTCAAGGCACTTCATGGCTACACATGTGAATGCTACAGGTCGGTAGTCATTTAGGCAGGTTACCTTAGTGTTCTTGGGCACAGGGACAATGGTGGTCTGCTTAAAACATGTTGGTATTACAGACTCAGACAGGGAGAGATTGAAAATGTGAGTGAAGACACTTGCCAGTTGGTCAGCGCATGCTCGGAGTACACGTCCTGGTAATCCGTCTGGCCCTGCAGCCTTGTGAATGTTGACCTGTTTAAAGGTCTAACTCACATCGGCTGCGGAGAGCGTGATCACACAGTGGAATTTCTTATAAGCTTCCGGGTTAGAGTCCCGCTCTACCCTTTAGCTCAGTGCGGATGTTGCCTGAATCCATGGATTCTGGTTGGAGTATTTACGTACTGTCACTGTGGGGACGACGTCATCGATGCACTTATTGATGAAGCCAGTGACTAAGGTGGTGTTCTCCTCAATGCCATCTGCGGAATCCCGGAACATATTCCAGTCTGTGCTAGAAAAACAGTCCCGTAGCTTAGCATCTGCATTATCTGACCACGTATTTATTGACCGTGTCACTGGTGCTTCCTGCTTAAATATTTGCTTGTAAGCAGGAATCAGAGGGATACAATTATGGTCAGATTTGCCAAATGGAAGGCGAGGGAGAGCATGGTACCTGTCTCCGTATGTGGAGTAAAGGTGTACTAGAGTTTTTTCCCTCTGGTTGCACATTTAACATCCTGGTAGAAATGAGGTAAAACGGATTTAAGTTTTCCTGCATTAAAGTCCCCGGCCTCTAGAAGCGCCGCCTCTGGATGAGCATTTTCCTGTTTGCTTATGGCGGTATGCAGCTCATTGAGTGCGGTCTTAGTGCCAACATCGGTCTGTGGTGGTATGTAGACATCTCCGAAAAATACAGATGAAAACTCTCTAGGTAGATAGTGTGGTCTACAGTTTATCATGATATACTCTACCTCAGGCGAGCAAAACCTCGAAACTTCCATAGATATCGTGCACCAGCTGTTGTTTAAAAATATGCATAGACCGCCACCCCTTGTCTTACCAGAGGCTGCTGTTCTATCCTGCCAATGCAGTGTGTAGCCCGCCAGCTGTATGTTAAACATGTTGTCGTTCAGCCACGACTCGGTGAAACATAAGATATTACACTTTTTAATGTCCCGTTGGTAGGATATGCGTGCAATTAGCTCGTCCAATTTCTTTTCCAGCGGTTGTGCATTGGCCAGTAGTACGGATAGCAAGGGCAGATTATCCACTCATCAGCTGATCATCACAAGGCACCCTGATCTCTTTCTGCGATAACTTTTCCGTCTCTTTCTCCTGCGAATGACGGGGATGAGAGCCTGTCCCGGTGTCTGGAGTAAACACCTCTCGTCCGACTCATTCGCAGGAGAGTTAGTGGATAAAGGTGAAATATAGAGAGTTAGTGGATAAAGGTGAAATATGAAGGGAGTTAAAGTGGATAAAGGTGAAATATACAGGGAGTTAAAGTGGATAAAGGTTAAATATACAGGGAGTTAAAGTGGATAAAGGTTAAATATACAGGGAGTTAAAGTGGATAAAGTTTAAATATACAGGGAGTTAAAGTGGATAAAGGTTAAATATACATGGAGTTATAGTGGATAAAGGTTAAATATACAGGGAGTTATCTTCTTGTCAATATGGGGGCGCTATTTCCACTTTGTAAAAAATCGTGCCCAAATTAAACTGCCTCGTACTCTATTCTAGATCGTACAATATGCATATTATTATTACTATTGGATAGAAAACACTCTCAAGTTTCTAAAACCGTTTGAATTATATCTCTGAGTAAAACAGAACTCATTTTGCAGCAAACTTCCTGACAGGAAGTGAAAAATCTGAAATCGAGGCTCTGTTCCAGGGCCTTCTTATTCAATTGCTTGAAATCTATGGATATACATGCACTTCATACGCCTTCCACTAGATGTCTACAGGCAGTGGGAGGTGGAATGGGGTGTCTAGCTTGATCTGAGGTCGAACAAGATCTCTTGGAATGACCTGACCACTATTTCCTTTGTCTACCAAGGCGCGGGAAGGACATCAGCATTGGCTTCTGAAAAGCGTTCGGTATAGACGGCTAATATCTCCGGCTTTGATTTTATTTGATACATGTGATAATATCATCGTAAAGTATGTTTTTTCAATATAGTTTTATCAGATTATTCAACGTTTATCGGGAGTTTTGCAGTTTTCCGTTCTCTGCGTTAGGTGAAGATGGACATCTTCGCGCCACTTGGCTAGCTAAGGTTGCTAATTCGACAGGAGAAGAGGACATTCTAAAACCAAACAACGATTTATTCTGGACAAAGGACTCCTTGTACAAGATTCTGATGGAAGCTCAGCAAAAGTAAGAACCATTTATGATGTTATTTCGTATTTCTGTGGAAAATGTTTAGTCGTATTTTCCTTCCTTTTTGCGGGCGCTGTCTCGCTATAACGTAAGCTGTTTGTTATGGTAAAGTTATTTTTAAAAATCTAACACAGCGATTGCATTAAGAACTAGTGTATCTTTCATTTGCTGTCCAACATGTATTTTTTAGTAAAGTTTATGATGAGTTCTTTGATTAGATTAGGTGACTGTCCAAAATTTCTCCGGAGATTCTGGTGAATCGATGCTACATATTCACAATGTATAACCACGGTTTGCAGCTCAAAATATGCACATTTTTGAACAAGACATAAGTGTATTGTATAACCTGATGTTATAGGACTGTCATCTGATGAAGTTGGTCAAGGTTAGTGATTCATTTTATATCTTTTGCTGGTTTTTTGCGATCGCTACCTTTGCGGTGAATGAATGCGGTTGTGTTTGGCTATTGTGGTAAGCTAATATAATGCTATATTGTGTTTTCGCTGTAAAACACTTAAAAAATCGGAAATATTGGCTGGATTCACAAGATGTTTATCTTTCATTTGCTGTACACCATGTATTTTTCATAAATGTTTTTTGATGAGTATTTAGGTATTTCAAGTTGCTCTCTGTAATTATTGGCTGGCTGCTTTGGTGATATTTTTGATGGTAGCTGCAATGTAAAACTATGATTTATACCTCAAATATGCACATTTTCGAACAAAACATAGATTTATTGTATAACATGTTATAAGACTGTCATCTGATGAAGTTGTTTCTTGGTTAGTGACTAATTATATCTCTATTTGGTCGAATTTGTGATAGCTACCTATGCGGTAAAAAAATGGTGAAAATATGCGGTTGAGTCTTTTGCTATTGTGGTTAGCTAATAGAAATACATATTGTGTTTTCGCTGTAAAACATTTAAAAACCGGAAATGATGGCTGGATTCACAAGATGTGTATCTTTCATTTGCTGTATTGGACTTGTGATTTCATGATATTTATATGCTAGTATTTACTTGTGGCGCTATGCTAGGCTATGCTAGTCAGCTTTTTACTGATGAGGATGCTCCCGGATCAGGGATGGTGATGAAGTAGAGGTTATAGTGGATAAAGGTTAAATATACAGGGAGTTAAAGTGGATAAAGGTTAAATATACAGGGAGTTAAAGTGGATAAATATAAATATAAAGGTAGTTAAAAGGCTAGGGGGCACTATTTTCATGTCCGGATGAAAAGTGTGCCCAAAGTAAACTGCCTGCTACTCAGGCCCAGAAGTGAGGATATGCGTATTATTCGTAGGTTTGAATAGAAAACACTCTGAAGTTTCTAAAACTGTTTGAATTATGTCTGTGAGTATAACATAACTTATTTGGCAGGCAAAACCCCGAGGACAAACATCCAGGAAAAAAAAATGTTGAGGTCACTCTCTTTTCAATGGGTTTTCAATGGGAATCTAGATTTCGAAGGCACTTGCTTGCAGTTCCTATCGCTTCCACTGGATGTCAACAGTCTTTAGAAATTGGTTGATGTTTTTGCTTTGAGAAATGAAGAAGTAGGGCAGTTCAGAACGAGGGTCGAGTCTAGTGCACTGTTTGATAGAGGCGCGCGACCTGAAAGCTCACTCCACTTTGTTTTTATCCGCTTTTGAACGCAGTTTATCCCGTCTTAAATTTGATCGATTATTTACGTAAAAAAATACCTCAAGTTGTATTAAGAAAGTTGTTTGAAATGTCTGGATCAAGTTTACAGGTAACTTATTAGATACTTTGTAATCATGTTGCGAGAGTTGGAACCGGTGTATTTTCAGAATCAAACGCGCCAAAAAAATAGACATTTTTGGGATATAGCTACAGAATTAATCGAAGAAAAGGACCATTTGTGATGTTTAAAGTGGATAATGATGACATTTTAAGGGAGTTATAGTGGATAAAGGTGAATTACAGAGGTCTTAAAGTGGAAAGAGGTGATTTATATATAGAGAGTTAGTGGATAAATGTGAATTACAGAGGACTTAAAGTGGAAAGAGGTGATTTATATATAGAGAGTTAGTGGATAAATGTGAATTACAGAGGACTTAAAGTGGAAAGAGGTGATTTATATATAGAGAGTTAGTGGATAAAGGTGAATTACAGAGGACTTAAAGTGGATAAAGGTGATTTATATATAGAGAGTTATAGTGGATAAAGGTGAAATATACAGGGAGTTATAGTGGATAAAGGTGAAATATACAGGGAGTTATAGTGGATAAAGGTTAAATATACAGGGAGTTATAGTGGATAAAGGTTAAATATACAGGGAGTTATAGTGGATAAAGGTTAAATATACAGGGAGTTAAAGTGAATAATGGTGAAATGGGAATTAGTGGATAAAGGTGAAATATTATGGGAGTGAAATTGGATGAAGATTATATATAAAGGGAGTTATAGTGGATAAAGGTGACTATAACGGGAGTTAATGTGGATAATGGTGAATTATAGAGAGAGTTAAAGTGGATACAGGTGAAATATAGAGTTAGTGGATAAAGGTGACATTTAAAGGGAGCTATAGTGGATAAAGGTGAATTATAGAGGGATTTAAAGTGGATAAAGGTGAAATATAAAGTGAGATATAGAGGATAAAGGTGAAATAAGAGAGTTAGTGGATAAAGGTGAAATTTAAAGGGAGTTATAGTGGATACAGGTGAATTATAGAGGGATTTCAAGTGGATAAAGGTGAAATATAAAGTGAGTTATATAGGATAAAGGTGAAATATTAGAGAGTTAGTGGATAAAGGTGAAATTTAAAGGGAGTTGAAGTAATACCAAGACACTGTGGGCCTGGCCTATTGACTATTTTCTTTCTTTTTTTATTTTACATCAAAGCACTTTGACTACCCTTCTCTCTCTCTCTCTCTCTCTCTCTCTCTCTCTCTCTATCTCTCTCTCTCTCTCTCTCTCTCTCTCTCTCTCTCTCTCTCTCTCTCTCTCTCTCTCTCTCTCTCTCTCTCTCTCTCTCTCTCTCCATTGGTATTTATGGTGGGTTTGATTTTGGAGAGAGGAACACCAGGCAAAACTACTTTCATACCTCCCTATTAAAATGCAGACAAAGTGCAGGCCATAAAAAGTTCCCCAATCACATCTAATACATTACGCACAAGTGAAAATACTCACAAATAGCCCTTTTAATATCACTTTATTGCCACCAGAGTATATGTGATATGAAATGTACAGATTAATATTTAAATCGTGCTCTTTGCCATTTGCAAGGACCTGCGAGTCGGTTTCTAACTAGGGGCACAAAGAGATAATGGCAGTCGACAGGTCAGGATTTTATGTTGTGTAACTAAATTCAAAAAGAGGACATTCAGAGCTCAGCGGCCAATTTGCTTCCCATTTACTAATCAATGTGTTCCTTTTCACTCAGAAATAGCACCCCCCGCTATTGATTCAAGCATGATTAAAAATGTATTGATTAATTCTGGTGCCAGGGGAACAGATGTTGTTGGGGTTTTTACTTCGGAGCATTAGCTGCAATAAAAGTATATTGCTCAAAAGCCAGCCAGGATTCTCCGAGGGCCAAAGGTCCAGTTCATAAAGGAAGAGCAAAGGAAAATAAGCAATTTACCTCTGAAAAAACTCGCCTTCACAACTAGATCTCTCATGGCACCAGGCAGGGAAAATGACCACATGATCTTTATTTGAAGATTTATACGCTGGTGTCAGAAAGTCAATGTTGTAGTGTGTGTGTTCGGATGTGACAATATTAAAGACATCATTTAACCATAAAATTTCAAAGAACAAGCATTATTTTCTTACGTCAAAATTGGTCAGAGGACTTGCCTCAATTCAAAATGATTGGGAAAGATTGGTGTCATTATTCCTGACCAAATATGCAGCAATTAGGCTGGTCAGAGAAAATGTGATGGCAGAGTTCATGCTAGTTAAGGTGTTGCCTGTATGTTTTCTGCATGGGGTCACATGGGTGTGTGTGTGTGTGTGTGTGTGTGTGTGTGTTTGTTTTGCAGAGGGCAGAGGTTGTATGAGAGGTGTCACAGGAAGGCAGCACACAGACACACACATACATACAGTACACACACAAACACACATAAATACACACATTACATAAATACACACACACACACACACACACACACACACACACACACACACACACACACACACACACACACACACACACACACACACACACACACACACACACACACACACACACACACACACACATACCGTTGCAGTCAGAAGTTTACATACACTTAGGTTGGAGTCATTAAAACTTGTTTTTCAACCACTCGTTTTTCAACCACTTGGACATCTACTTTGTGCATGACACAAGTCATTTTTCAACCTCTCCCTGACCGACTCTGTAATACCTACATGTTTCAAACACACCACCATAGTCCCTGTGCCCAAGGAAGCGAAGGTAACCTGCCTAAATGATTACCGCCCCGTGGCACTCACGTCAGTAGCATTGAAGTGCTTTGAAAGGCTGGTCATGGTCACATCAACAGCATCCTCCCAGACACCCTAGACCCACTCCAATTCACATACCGCACCAACAGTTCCACAGATGACTCAATCTCAATCGCACTCCACACTGCTCTTTCCCACCTGGACAAAAGGAACACCTATGTGAGAATGCTGTTGTGGGGGTGCTTTGCTGCAGGAGGGACTGGTGCACTTCACAAAATAGATGGCTTCATGAGGAAGGAAAATTATGTGGATATATTGAAGCAACAACTCAAGACATCAGTCAGGAATTTAAAGCTTGGTCGCAAATGTGTCTTCCAAATGGACAATGACACCAAGCATACTTCCAAAGTTGTGGCAAAATGGCTTAAGGACAACAAAGCCAAGGTATTGGAGTGGCCATCACAAAGCCCTTACCTCAATCCCATAGAAAATTTGTGGGCAGAACTGAAAAAGCGTGTGCGAGCAGGGAGGCCTACAAAGCTGACTCAGTTACACCAGCTCTGTCAGGAGGAATGGGCCAAAATTCACCCAATTTATTGAGGGAAGATTGTGGAAGGCTTTTGACATTTGACCCAAGTTAAACAATTTAAAGGCAATGCTACCAAATACTAATTGAGTGTTTGTAAACTTCTGACCCAGTGGGAATGTGATAAAATAAATTAAAGCTGAAATAAATAATTCTCTATAATTTTATTCTGACGTTTCACATTCTTAAAATAAAGTGGTGTTCTTAACTGACCTAAAACAGGGAATATTTACTAGGATTAAATGTCAGGAGTTTTGAAAAACTGAGTTTAAATGTATTTGGCTAAGGTGTATGTAAACTTCCAACTTCAACTGTACATGCATACATATATACATACAGTACATAAATACATGCAGTATATATACACACAGACATACATACACTAGCGTTCAAAAGTTTGGGGTCACTTCGAAATGTCCTTGTTTTTGAAAGATAATCACATTTTTGGTCCATTAAAATATCATCAAATTGATCAGAAATACATTGTCGAAAATGTTAATGTTGTAAATCACTATTGTAGCTGGAAACAGCTGATTTTTGATGGAATATCTATATAGGCTTACAGAGGTCCATTATCAGCAACCGTCACTCCTGTGTTCCAATGGCACGTTGGATTAGCTAATCCAAGTTTATCATTTTAAAAGGCTAATTGATCATTAGAAAACCCTTTTGCAATTATGTTAGCACAGCTGAAAACTGTTGTCCTGATTTTAGAAGCAATACAACTGGCCTTTTTTGACTAGTTGAGTTTTTGGAGCATTAGCATTTGTGGGTTCAAATACAGGCTCAAACTGGCAAGAAACAAATAACTTTCTTCTGAAACTCGTCGGTCTATTCTTGTTCTGAGAAATGAAGGCTATTCCATGCGAGACATTGCCAAGAAACTGAAGATCTCGTACAACGCTGTGTACTACTCCCTTCACTCAAACTGTCTCAAACCAGAATAGAAAGAGGAGTGGGAGGTCCCAGTGCACAACTGAGCAAGAGGACAAGAGTGTCTAGTTTGAGATACAGACGCCTCACAAGTCCTCAACTGGCAGCTACATTAAAAAGTACCCACAAAACACCAGTCTCAACGTCAACAGTGATGAGGTGACTCCGGGATGCTGGCCTTCTAGGCAGAGTTCCTCTGTCCAGTGTCTGTGTTCTTTTGCCCATCTTCATCTTTTCTTTTTATTTGCCAGTCTAAGATATGGCTTTTTCTTTGCAACTCTGCCTAGAAGGCCAGCATCCCGGACACACCTCGTCACTGTTGACGTTGAGACTGTTGTTCTGCTGGTACTATTTAATTAAGCTTGTACGAGATCTTCAGACCAATGAGTGTGTTTTCCTGTGGGTCCTACTTCCTGTTTCACGTCCATCACACCCATAACACTAAAGACAACAATTACATCATTAATACTAGATTATTTGATTGGAAAAAAAACAATGGCAATGCTAACTATTCTCTCTTGGAATTTGAAAGGCCTAAACGGTCCTATTAAACATTGCAGCTGTCTTGATCTCCATGCAAGAAACCATATTGATATAGCAATGCTCCAAGAAACACACCTGCTCCAAAAGGACGCACATAGAGCAGAAAACTATTTATACAAACTGGCTGCCTTTTCATCAGCCCCAAACACAACTAAAGGTGTTCATCATAATGATACATAATAAACCCTAATTCACCATCTTGGGTAAAGGCAAAGACCAAGAAGTCAGAATAATATTCTTAAATTTGTCCATTAAGGAAAGAAAATTGCATTTATTTTTTTTATTATCTGAACAGCATATTGTTGGAATTAACTGAATTACATCTGGTTATTGGGACAGACATTAATGCAATTTTGGACATGCAGGACGAATCTAATAAAACAAATTACAATCCACATGCAACTAAGGCTCTCCAGCATATGCTCTCTGATTACAACCTCATTGATGCCTGGCAATTACATAATCCTTGAGCAAAAGAGTACACTTTCACCTCAAACAGGCATAAATCATTCTCACAAATAGATTTCATACTATTATCTCAACCTCTATTTTCTTTCATTAAAAAAACAACATATCAGCTTGTCTGACCACCATGCTTTACTACTGCCAACTTCAAATGTCAGAATCTCCTAAAAGAGACACAAGATGGAGGTTCAACACTTCATTACTACAGAATCCTACATTCTGAGATCAATTTGAAATTGAACTAAATTCATTTATAATGATTAATAAAAATTCAGTCGATGACCCCCGGATTCTATGGGATGCCCCCAAAGGTTATTTTAAAAAGAATACAACTGAAACACGGGAATTACTATCAGAACCCAACTTAATCAGCCAAATATTATCCCGCTTCTATAAAGAACTGTACACCTCTGATTATAAATCCACACCAAGCCAAGTCCTTTCTAAGATAATTAGGAACTCTTCTTCTATCCACTTCGCTGGAAGCCCAAATCTCTCTCAATGAACTCAAAAGGGCATTGGATAACATGAATAAATGTAAATCATCTGGATGGGATGGTATTCCTCCTGAGGTTTATTTAACATTTTGGAATCAATTAGGTCCACTCTGCTGGAAATGATTTACGCAGCCGTTCACAAAGGTTCATTTGGGAGAGATGTGAATACAGCACAATTTGAACTTTTATTTAACTTCTTATGGCTGGGGGCAGTATTGAGTAGCTTGGATGAATAAGGTGCCCAGAGTAAACTGCCTGCTACTCAGTCCCAGAAGCTAAGATATGCATATTATTAGAATAGAAAACACTCTGAAGTTTCTAAAACTGTTTGAATGATGTCTGTGAGTATAACAGAAATCATATGGCAGGCAAAAACCTGAGAAAAAATCCAACCAGGAAGTGGGAAATCTGAGGTTTGTAGGTTTGCCTATCCAATATACAGTGTCTATGGGGTCATAATGCACTTCCTACGGCTTCCACTAGATGTCAACAGTCTTTAGAACCTTGTTTGATGCTTCTACTGTGAAGGATGAGGGAATGAGAGCTGATTGAGTCATGGGTCTGGCAGAGTGCCAAGGGCTCACTCAGGCGCGCCTCCGTGAGAGTTAGCTGCGTTCCATCGTATTTCTACAGACAAAGGAATTCTCCGGTTGAAACATTATTGAATATTTATGTTAAACCTGTTGAGGATAGAGGGCGCTATTTACACTTTGGGGGAAATTGTGCCCAATTTAAACGGCCTCGTACTCTATTCTTGCTCGTACAATATGCATATTATTATTACTATTGGATAGAAAACACTCTCTAGTTTCTAAAACCGTTTGAATTTTGTCTGTGAGTAAAACAGAACTCATTTGGCAGCACACTTTCTGACCAGGAAGTGGAAAGTCTGAAAATGATGCTCTGTTCAAGGGCCTGCCTATAAATGGGCATGATACGTATGAGTATACATGCACGTCATACACCTTCCCCTAGATGTCAAGATGAAGTGAGAGAAAAAATGAAGTGTTTATCTTGGTCTGAGGTGGAATATATCCTCTTGGCACGACGAGTCATCCATTTCCTGTTTTCTGGAGAGCGCGAAGGTGGACCTGGAATTGCCTTCTGAAAAGCCGTCGTTATAGGCGACTACTATCTCCGGCTTTGATTTTATTTGATACATGTCACAATATCATCGTAAAGTATGTTTTTTCAATATAGTTTTATTAGATTTTTAAAATTTATTCGGGACGTTAGGCGTGTTGCGTTGTGTGCCTTTGTTCAGAAAGGAGAGCTTCGAGCCACTTGGCCAGTGTGCTTGCTAATTCAAGAGGGAAAAACGATGTTCTAAATCCAAACAACGACTGTTCTGGACAAAGGACCCCTTGTCCAACATTCTGATGGAAGATCACCAAAAGTAGGACCCATTTTGTGATGCTATTTCATATATCTGTCGAACTGTATACTAGTAGTTTTGCGCCCAGATTTTGGGCACTCTCTCACCATAACGTAAGGTGGATGTCATAATGAAGATATTTTTAGAATTCTAACACTGCGATTGCATTAAGAACTAGTGTTACTATCATTTCCTATACAACATGTATTTTTTTGTAATGTTTATGAATAGCTATTTGGTCAGAATAGGTGAGAGTCTAATAGAAATATCCGCACATTCTGGGAAAAAGAAGCTACGTTAGCATAATGGATAACCACTGATTTCAGCTCTAAATATGCACATTTTCGAACAAAACATAAGTGTATGTATAACCTGATGTTATAGGACTGTCATCTGAGGAAGGTTTATGAAGGTTAGTGAAAATTAATATCTTTTGCTGGTTTATTCGCTAACGCTAACGTGCCTATTGCTATCGCTAACGTGCCTTGATGAATGAATGCGGAAGTGTGGTAGGCTATTGTAGTAAGCTAATATAATGCTATATTGTGTTTTCGCTGTAAAACACTTAAAAAATCTGAAATATTGGCTGGATTCACAAGATGCTTGTCTTTCATTTGCTGTACACGATGCATTTTTCAGAAATGTTTTATGATGAGTATTTAGGTATTCCACGTTGGTCTCTATAATTACTCTGGCTGCTTCGGTGCTATTTTTGACGGTAGCTGTGATGGTAGCTGCAATGTAAAACTGATTTATACCTCAAATATGCACATTTTTCGAACAAAACATAGATTTATTGTGTAACATGTTATAAGACTGTCATCTGATGAAGTTGTTTCTTGGTTAGTTTGGTTGGTTCTTGGTTAGTTAGGTTGGCTTTGTGCATGCTACCTGTGCTGTGAAAAATGTCTGTCCTTCTTTGTATTTGGTGGTGAGCTAACATAAATATACGTGCTGTTTTCGCTGTAAAACATTTAAAAAATCGGACATGTTGACTGGATTCACAAGATGTGTATCTTTCATTTGCTGTATTGGACTTGTTAACTTCTTGTCAATATGGGGGCGCTGTTTCCCCATTGGAAAAAATAGTGCCCAAATTAAACTGCCTCGTACTCAATTCTTGCTCGTACAATATGCATATTATTATTACCATTGGATAGAAAACACTCTCTAGTTTCTAAAACCGTTTGAATTATGTCTGTGAGTGAAACAGAACTGGACTTAGAGCAATTTTCCTATGAGGATTTGAAAATGCTGAAATCTGCTCGCTGTTCCCAGAACAGTTTATTAATTTGCCTGTCCTCTATTGGTTGAGATGCACTGCATACGCCTTCCCCTGGGTGTCAGCGAATAGAGGGACTTGAAATGGAGTCTCTAGGCAGATCTGAAAGTTTATAAATTGCTTGGAAACGAGGTGTCCCCTCTTTTGACTCTTCGCTCTGACGCAGGGAGGATCTTGGCATGTCGTGCTAGAAGCTCCTGTTTTAGCTCTTAGATATATCCGGCTCTGTTTTTATTCGATATAGGTGTTAAAGACATCATAATGTTGTTATTTTAAACCGAGTTATATCAGTTTATGTCAGTATATTGCGATTTTCGGGTATTTCATTTCCTGGCGTTCTAGGGGGTTGGGTATCTCTCTCTCTCATGCTAATGTTTACTGCTAATTGCAACGTGGAAGAGGACGTTCTCCAACCTAGCAACGATTCTTTTGGACAAAGGACACCTTTCCCAAGATTCTGATGAGAGTTCATCAAAAAGTAAGAACTATTTATGCTGATAATTCGTTGTTCTGGTGAAAAATGTCAAATAATAATTCCGCCATGAATTTCGGTGCGTCTCGCTTTAGCGCACGCTGTATGCTTGAAGTAACGTTAATTTTAAAAATGTAACCCAGCGATTGCATTAAGAACTAATTTGTCTTTCAATTGCTGTCTAACCTGTATTTTTTTAGTCAAGTTTATGAATAGTTTTCGATTAGAATAGGTGCCTCTCCAAGATGGCGCCGGACAGATTGCTTGAGGTTTTGGACACTATTCTCATTGTATAAGCACGATTTGTGCCGCTAAATATGCACATTTTCGAACAAACTCTATATGCATTGTGTAATATGATGTTATAGGACTGTCATCTGAAGAATTCTGAGAAGGTTAGTGAAAAAATTAATATATTTTGGTGGTTTATACGTTATCGCTATTTTTGCCTTGAATCAATGCTGTTGTGATGTTTGCTATTGTGGTAAGCTAATATAACGCTATATTGTGTTTTCGCTGTAAAACACTTAGAAAATCTGAAATATTGGCTGGATTCACAAGATCTGTGTCTTTCATCTGCTGTACGCTGTGTATTTTTAAGAAATGTTTTATGATGAGTAATTAGGTAATACACGATGGTCTCTGTAGTTATTCTAGTCGCTTTGGTGAGAGTTGTGATGGTGGCTGCAATGGTAAACTATGATTTATACCTGAAATATGCACATTTTTCTAACAAAACATATGCTATACAATAAATATGTTATCAGACTGTCATCTGATGAAGTTGTTTCTTGGTTAGTGGCTATTTATATCTTTATTTGGTCGAATTTGTGATAGCTACTGATGGAGTAAAAAAATGGTGGAGTAAGAAAAGTGGTGTCTTTTGCTAACGTGGTTAGCTAATAGA
Organism: Salvelinus namaycush; assembly: GCF_016432855.1. Classification (NCBI taxonomy): domain Eukaryota; kingdom Metazoa; phylum Chordata; class Actinopteri; order Salmoniformes; family Salmonidae; genus Salvelinus; species Salvelinus namaycush. The sequence continues at coordinate 6,144,180 of NC_052313.1, read as the reverse complement.
TTTACATATTGTGTCTTCCCTGTAAAACATTTTAAAAATCAGAAATGATGGCTGGATTCACAAGATGTGTATCTTTCATTTGGTGTCTTGGACTTGTGATTTCATGAACATTTTATTATATGATATCCCTGTGGCTTTAGGCTAGGCTATGCTAGTCAGCTTTTTTGATGGGGGTGCTCCCGGATCCGGGTTTGGGAGGTGTTAGAGGTTAATGTGTGAAAGTTAAATATTTCTAAAAAATATTTTTTGAATTTCGCGCTCTGCCTTTTCAGTGGAATGTGGGAGGAGTTCCGCTAGCGGAACGCCTCGGCCAGACAGGTTAAAAACCTCCTAAAGATTGATTCTATACATCGTTTGACATGTTTCTACGAACTGTAACGGAACTGTTTGACTTTTCGTCTGGCCAGCACGTCATGAATTTGGATTTTGGATCTAAACGTGCGAACAAAAAGGAGGTATTTGAACATAAATTATGGACGTTATCGAAAAAAACAAACATTTATTGTGGAACTGGGATTCCTGGGAGTGCATTCTGATGAAGATCATCAAAGGTAAGTGAATATTTACAAAACTATTTCTGACTTCTGTTGACTCCACAACATGGCGGATATCTGTATGGCTTGTTTGGGCTCTGAGCACTGTACTCAGATTATAGCATGGTGTGCTTTTTCCGTAAAGTTTAAAAAAAATCTGACACAGCGGAGAAGGAGAAGTTTAAGGAGAAGTTTATCTAAAGTTCCATGTATAATACTTGTATCTTTTATCAATGTTTATTATGAGTATTTCTGTAAATTGATGTGACTCTGCAAAATCACCAGATGTTTTGGAGGCAAAACATTACTGAACATAACGCGCCAATGTAAACTACGATTTTGGGATATAAATATGAACTTTATCGAACAAAACATACATGTATTGTGTAACATGAAGTCCTATGAGTGTCATCTGATGAAGATCATCAAAGGTTAGTGATTAATTTTATCTCTATTTCTGCTTTTTGTGACTCCTCTCTTTGGCTGGAAAAATGGCTGTGTTTTTCTGTAACTTGGTACTGACCTAACATAATCGTTTGGTGTGCTTTCGTCGTAAAGCCTTTTTGAAATCGGACACTGTGGTGGGATTAACACGTTTATCTTTAAAAACCTCTTAGCGCTCGGGGTCAGATTTTTTTTTTTTTATCTGGCCCAGATCGTGGAATATGCATATAATTTACAGATTAGGATAGACGACACTCCAAAGTTTCCAAAACTGTCAAAATATTGTCTGTGAGTATAACAATACTTATTCTGCATTCGAGAACCTGAGATAATTTAACCCAGAAGTGATATATTTTTTTTATCTGTGTTTCCTGGCCTGCCTATCCTCCATTTAAAGGGGTATCAACCAGATTCCTTTTCCAATGTCTTCCTCAGGCTGTAACCAGGCTTTAGACATAGTTTTAGGCTTTTATTTTGAAAAATGAACGAGTTTTTTCAAAACTAGTCAAGTGTCCTCCGAATAGTTCCTGCGAGTACGAGAGGAGCTCCCCATTTTCCCTTTGTCTCTTATTGAATAGGTTACAGTCCGATTGAAATATTATCGATTATGTTTGTTAAAAACAACCTGAGGATTCATTATAAAAAACATTTGACATGTTTCTACGACCATTACGGATACTTTTTGGAATTTGTCGAACGGAACACGGCTTTGATTTTCTGAGCATAATGCGCAACCCAAATGGCGGTTTTTGGTGATAAAAGTAATATTTATCGAACAAAAATAACATTTGTTGTGTAACTGGGAGTCTCCTGAGTGGAAACATCCGAAGATTATCAAAGGTAAGCGATTAATTTCATTGCTTTTCTGACTTTCGTGACCAAGTTAACCAAGCTAATATAAGGCTAGCTTGTTGTAGCATTGAAAGCTACACTCACAAAAGCTTGGATTTCTTTCGCTGTAAAGTATATTTTCAAAATCTGACACGATAGGTGGATTAACAACAAGCTAAACTGTGTTTTGGTATATTTCACTTGTGATTGCATGATTATAAATAATTTCAGTAATATTTTTGCATTTGGCGCCCTGCAATTCTAGCGGTTGTGTAGGAAAGTGATCCCGTTAAAATGGTGTGAAATACTTGTATGTTTGAGGAATTTTTATTATGAGATTTCTGTTGTTTGAATTTGGCGCTATGCAGTTTCACTGGCTGTTGTCAAGTCGATCCCGTTAACGGGATCTCAGCCATAAGAATGAAATGCTTAATCAGAAACAACAGATCCTTGGCCTGTATTATCTCTGTATTATCTCTTGATGCAGATAAAGGTTTTGATTGACTAGAATGGTCATAACTCTGGTTTGTTTTGGAACATATGGGAATTGCCTCTAATTTCATTAATATAATTAAAATACTATATGCTATTCCCTCAGCCATAGTTACAACAGAAAATATCTGCTCTGCTCCGTTCAGAATCACTAGAAGTAGCAGACAAGGTGATTCATTTTCCCCTTTTTATTATAGATGGAACATCTGGCCCAGGCAATTTGTCAATTGAAGGAAATAACACCAATTTCACTAAAATATACTGATCACGTCATCTCATTATACCCAGACGATATTTTACTATATGTAGACCATGTATCTCAATTGCTCATTAACACACTGAAGATCATAGATAAAATCACCATAAAATCATCATTCCAATTATGGAATGTATCTAACCAAATCAGCTCTACTGCATCTGAATGCCCCAATGTAGGACTCGATCTCTACTTATGGAATCACAATCGTTTCCCATTTTACAGTGGCTTGCGAAAGGAATCATCCCCCCTTGGCATTTTTCCTATTTTGTTGCCTTACACCCTGGAATTAAAACTGATTTTTGGGTGGTTTGTATCATTTGATTTACACAACACTTTGAAGATGCAAAATCTTTTTTATTGTGAAACAAACAAGAAATATGTCACGCTCATCGAAAGGAATGGACCAAGGTGCAGCGTGGTAGGCGTACATTTTCCTTTATTAAATGAACACTGAACAAAAACAACAAAATACCAAACGTTACGTGAAGCTAAATAATAGTGCTGACATGCAACTATTCTTAGACAAGATCCACAAAGCACAAAGGGGAAATGGCTGCCTAAATATGATCCCCAATCAGAGACAATGATAAACAGCTGCCTCGGATTGGGAAACATACAGGCCAACATAGACACACAAACACCTAGAAGACACACCCTAGTCACACCCTGACCCAACCAACAGAGAATAAAAAGCTCTCTATGGTCAGGGCGTGACAGTACCCCCCCCCCCCAAAGGTGTGGACTCCGATCGCAAAACCTGACTCAATAGGGGAGGGTCCGGGTGGGCATCTACCGTTGGGGGCGGCCCACTCCGCTCGCAGATACGTCTTCCTCCATGGCGGCTCTGGTGCGGGGATCGTCGCCGGAGGAACCAAGACCGTGGGTCGTCGCCGTAGGAACAGGACCGTGGATCATCGCCGGATACTCCGGACCGTGGATCGTTGCCGAGGGCTCCGGGCCGTGGATCGTTGCCGGAGGAACCGGACCGTGGATCGTCGCCAGAGGAACCAGACCGTGGATTGTCGCCGGGGACTCCGGAACGTAGATCGTCGCCGGGAACTCCGGACCATGGTTCGTCGCCGGGGACTCCGGGCCGTGGATCATCGCCGGAGGAACCGGACCGTGAATCGTCGCCGGTGGCTCCGGGCTGAGAACCCCCGCTGGAGGCTCTGGACCGCAGACCGTCGCTGGAGGCTCCGGACCGCAGACCGTCGCAGGAGGTTCCGGACTGTGGACCGTCGTTGGAGGTTCCGGACTGTGAATCTCTGACATGCAACTATCCATAGAAAAGATCCCACAAAGCACAAAGGGGAAATGGCTGCCTAAATATGATCCCCAATCAGAGAAAACGATAAACAGCTGCCTCTGATTGGGAATCATAACAGGCCAACATGGACATCGCCAGAGGAACCGGACCGTGGATTGTCTGGAGGCTCTGGACCGCAGACCGTCGCTGGAGGCTCCGGACCGCGGACCGTCGCTGGAGGCTCCGGACCGCGGACCGTCGCTGGGGGCTCCGGACCGCAGACCGTCGCAGGAAGTTCCGGACCGCGGACCGTCGCAGGAGGTTCCGGACCGCGGACCGTCTCAGGAGGTTCCGGACCACGGACCGTCTCAGGAGGTTCCGGACCACGGACCGTCTCAGGAGGTTCCGGACTGTGGACCGTCGTTGAAGGTTCCGGGCTGTGAAACGCTGACATGCAACTATCCATAGACAAGATCCCACAAAGCACAAAGGGGAAATGGCTGCCTAAATATGATCCCCAATCAGAGACAACGATAAACAGCTGCCTCTGATTGGGAATCATAACAGGCCAACATGGAAAAACAAACACCTAGATGACCCACCCTAGTCACGGGGCGTGACAAATTAAGACAAAAAAACAGAAAACTTGAGCGTGCATAACTATTTACCCCCCCAAAGTCAATACTTTGTAGAGACACCTTTTGCAGCAATTACAGCTGCAAGTCTCTTGGGGTATGTCTCTATCAGCTTGGCACATCTAGCCACTGAGAATTTTGCCCATTCTTCAAGGCAAAACTGCTCCAGCTCCTTCGAGTTGAATGGGTTCCACTGGTGTGCAGCAATCTTTATTAAGTCATACCACAGATTCTCAATTGGATTGAGGTCTGGGTTTTGACTAGGCCATTCCACGATATTTAAATGTTTCCCCTTAAACCACTCGAGTGTTTCTTTAGCAGTATGCTTAGGGTCATTGTCCTGCTGGAAGGTGAACCTCCGTCCCAGTCTCAAATCTCTGGAAGAACCTCCGTCCCAGTCCCTGCTGATGAAAAATATCTCCACAGCATGATGCTGCCACCACCATGCTTCACTGTGGTGTTCTCGGGGTGATGGGAGGTTTTGGGTTTGCGCCAGACATACCGTTTTCCTTGATGGACAAAAATCTCATCTGACCAGAGTACCTCCTTCCAAATGTTTGGGGTGTCTCCCACATGCCTTTGGCTTATTTTTTTCTTTAAGCAATGGCTTTTTTTCTGGCCACTCTTCCTCTTCCATAAAACCCAGCTCTGTGGAGTGTATGGCTTAAAGTGGTCCTATGGACACATACTCCAATCTCCGCTGTGGAGCTTTGCAGCTCCTTCAGGGTTATCTTTGGTCTCTTTGTTGCCTTTCTGATTAATGCCCTCCTTGCCTGGTCTGTGAGTTTTAGTGGGCGGCCCTCTCTTGGCAGGTTTGATGTGGTGCCATATTCTTTCCATTTTTTAATAATGGATTTAATGGTGCTCGGTTGGACGTTCAAAGTTTCTGATATTTTTTTATAACCCATCCCTGATATGTACTTCTCCACAACTTTGTCCCTGACCTGTTTGGAGAGTTCCTTTGTCTTCGTGGTGCCGCTTGCTTGGTGGTGCCTCTTGCTTAGTGGTGTTGCAGACTCTGGGGCCTTTCAGAACAGGTCAGGGACACTTAGATTGCACACAGGTGGACTTTATTTAACTTCTGAAGGTAATTGGTTGCACCAGATCTTATTTAGGGGTTTCATAGCAAAGAGGGTGAATACATAAGCACGAACCACCTTTCCATTTATTTTTTTTTGAATTTTTTGAAAAGTACTTTTTTTCATTTCACTTCACCTATTTGGACTATTTTGTGTATGTCCATTACATGAAATCCAAATAAAAATGCATTTAAATTACAGGTTGTAATGCAACAATATACAAAAAACGCCAAAGGGGATGAATACCTTTGCAAGGCACTGTAAATATTTGGGAGTAGATATATTGCCTTCTTTAGAAAAAACCATTACCTGAACCTTTAACAGAATGATTAAATCAATTCAATCTGATCTCAGTAGATGGAATATTATATTCACGTTTCCTTAACCGGTAGAATATCTATTTTTAAAATTAATTTCTGCAGTTGAATTCTTCCCATGGATCCCCCTTTTGGTCAGTGGGATACAATTCACAGTGCGGTTTCAACATTTATAAGGTAAACAATCCCAGATAATATTTAAACATTTACAAAGAGGGAAAAACATAGGAGGACTTTCTGTACCAAATGTTTTTTTTGTTTCAGGCTCTAGTTTTTCACCCCATCCTAAATTTGTTTGGACATGAGTCTTCTGCCTACAGGCTGAGGACAGAGAGAAAATACGGTGTCTCCTATTGCCCTGGAAGAGGTAGTCTTCACTAATATATCCATTCAACAATGTAAACTGCGTTTTGATCCTATTATTGCACAATTTCTATTTTGTGATTTTTTTTAAAAACAATATAACTGGGAATCAAAATGACATGCCCATGCTCCAATTTTCAGAACAATGCCTTGTGATCTGGAGGATGGCCTTTTGCATCCCCCCAATGATCCAAATGTGGAATACGCACTATTGCAGTTATCATGGATAGTAATGGTTTGAGAACATTCCAAGATTTGAAAGATATACACACATTCCCAGGCAACCCCTTGTGTCTTCATTTGCTATGCTGAGTTGGCAGGTACGTGTTGGGTAGCATGTTTTCCAGGTGGGGAGGGAGGATGCGGACTGAGGAGGGGGGATTGGTCTGGGTTATTTTTTTCATTTATTTGATTGTTTTTGTGCCTGTAACCCCCCTCTGAAAAAAATGTACAATAAAAAAATTACAGCAAAGGAGGGAGAAGGGGAAATATGGATTGTGTGTGTGTGTGTATTTGCGTGCCTGCGTGTGTGTGTGTGCCTGCATGTGTGTGTGTGCGTGCATACATAGCTTTTTTATATATACTGTATGTCGGTGTGTGGGGCCACTTTAAGAGCATTGAGAGTTATGTGCCCACCAGCCCAGTGCAGTAGCCTGACACAGAGTGCCGCTACGATGACTGGTAACATCTCTACTGACACATATTTATATAGGGTTTCTCATGGGCCAGGGACTCAGATACCATACTGTAACCTGGTCCAGTTAGAGGGTGGAAGCGTGGAAGGTATGGTGAATGAGAGAATCAGAGAGACAAAGACAAACTCATCCACAGGAGCTGTCATCGCCCCAAAGTGATGGGCATCCTTCACAACCCTCATCTCTTTTCTTTATCACAGGTCAATGTGATGGCTTTGAAATGAAACTGGAGCAAATGGAGAAACTGGAGCAACTGGAGCAAATGGAGCAACTGGAGAAAATGGAGCAACTCGAGCAACTGTAGAAACTTTAGCAACTAGTTCAACTGTAGCAACTGTAGAAACTTTAGCAACTAGTTCAACTGGAGCAACTGTAGAAACTTTAGTAACTAGTTCAACTGTAGCAACTGGAGCAACTGGAGAAACTAGTTCAACTGTAGCAAATGTAGAAACTTTAGTAACTAGTTCAACTGTAGCAACTGTAGAAACTTTAGCAACTAGTTCAACTGGAGCAACTGTAGAAACTTTAGCAACTAGTTCAACTGGAGCAACTGTAGAAACTTTAGCAACTAGTTCAACTGGAGCAACTGTAGAAACTTTAGTAACTAGTTCAACTGTAGCAACTGGAGAAACTTTAGCAACTAGTTCAACTGGAGCAACTGTAGAAACTTTAGCAACTAGTTCAACTGGAGCAACTGTAGAAACTTTAGTAACTAGTTCAACTGGAGCAACTGTAGAAACTTTAGCAACTAGTTCAACTGTAGAAACTTTAGTAACTAGTTCAACTGTAGCAACTGTAGAAACTTTAGTAACTAGTTCAACTGGAGCAACTGGAGCAACTGGAGAAATTGTAGCAACTGGAGAAACTGGATTAAACGTACATGTTATGATGCATGAATTGATGTACATAACAACGTGTTACCTAAACTTATCCAATGTTGTTATGGAGTTTCTTGGACATATACAGTGTATTCAGAAAGCATTCAGACCTCTTGACTTTTTCCACATTTTGTTATGTTACATCCTTATTCTAAAATGGATAAAATTGTTTATTGTTCTCATCAATCTACACACAATACCCCATAATGACAAAGTGAAAACAGGTTTGCAGATTTTTGGGGAAATGTATAAAAAATGTAAAACTGGAATACCTTCTTCACAGGTAATTCAGACTCTTTGCTATGAGAGTCATGTTGTGTATTGATATTCTAGTTTTTCCCTTTAGGGCACCTGTAGTACACCCTGCTAACATACATTGGAATGCTTGAAATGTTTTGTCCTGTAAAACGCATTAACCTCTTGAGCCTATGGGGGCGCCATTTCGACTTTGTAAAAATGAGTTCCCAAATTAAACTGCCTCGTACTCAATTCTTGCTCGTACAATATGCATATTATTATTACTATTGGATAGACAACACTCTCTAGTTTCTAAAACCGTTTGAATTATTTCTCTGAGTGAAACAGAACTCATTCTGCAGCACATTTCCTGTCAGGGAGTGAGATTTCAGAAATCGAGGTCCCTGTTCTGAGGTCAGTTTATAAGTCCCCATGTAAGCCATCGGGCTACATGCACTGCATACGTCTTCCTCTAGATGTCAGTAAGCGGGGAGAATTTGAATGGAGTGGATTGCGCAATCTGGGACCCTATATAAGACTGTGGAACGGAAGTACCGTCCTTTTCAACGGTGCGCCTGGCGCAAGAAGACATCACAATGGCGTCCTGCAAACGCTTTCGTTTTAGTAGTTCTATATCTCCGGTCATGTTTTTATTCGTTATAGGTGTTAAAAACATCATAAGGTAGTTAATTTAAACCGACTTATAGCAGTTTATAGCAGTTTATTGCGATTTTCTGGGATTTCTTTGTCATGCGCTTTCACGAGTTGGACACGTCTCCAGTGGGTGGCTATCGTTAGCTGCTATTTCGACAGGAGAAGAGGACATCTTTCAACCCAAAGACGATTGTTCTGGAGAAAGGACACCTTGCCCAAGATTCTGATGGAAGCTCAGCTAATAGTAAGCAGTCTTTATGCTGTTAATTCGTACTTATGTTGACAAATGTCAAATAATAATTCCGCCATGAATTATGGTGCGGTCTCGCTTTGGCGCACGCTGTATTGCGCAGTAACGTTAATTTTAAAAATCTAACACAGCGATTGCATTAAGAACTAATTTATCTTTCATTTGCTGTCCAACTTGTATTTTTTATTCAAGTTTATGAATAGTTTTCGATTAGAATAGGTGCCTCTCCAAGATGGCGCCGGACAGATTGCTTGAATTTTTGGCCACTAATCACATTGTATAACCACGATTTGTGCCGCTAAATATGCACATTTTCGAACAAACTCTATATGCATTGTGTAATATGATGTTATAGGACTGTCATCTGAAGAATTCTGAGAAGGTTAGTGAAAAAATTTATATATTTTGGTGGTTTATACGTTATCGCTATTTTTGCCTTGAATCAATGCTGTTGTGATGTTTGCTATTGTGGTAAGCTAATATAACGCTATATTGTATTTTCGCTGTAAAACACTTAGAAAATCTGAAATATTGTCTGGATTCACAAGATCTGTGTCTTTCAATTGCTGTACGCTGTGTATTTTTAAGAAATGTTTTATGATGAGTAATTAGGTAATACACGTTGCTCTCTGTAGTTATTCTAGTCGCTTTGGTGAGAGTTGTGATGGTGGCTGCAATGGTAAACTATGATTTATACCTGAAATATGCACATTTTTCTAACAAAACATATGCTATACAATAAATATGTTATCAGACTGTCATCTGATGAAGTTGTTTCTTGGTTAGTGGCTATTTATATCTTTATTTGGTCGAATTTGTGATAGCTACTGATGGAGTAAAAAAATGGTGGAGTAAGAAAGTGGTGTCTTTTGCTAACGTGGTTAGCTAATAGATTTACATATTGTGTCTTCCCTGTAAAACATTTTAAAAATCAGAAATGATGGCTGGATTCACAAGATGTGTATCTTTCATCTGGTGTCTTGGACTTGTGATTTAATGATATTTAGATGCTAGTATTTACTTGTGACGCTATGCTAGGCTATGCTAGTCAGCTTTTTTACTGATGGGGGTGCTCCCGGATCCGGGTTTGGGAGGAACTAGAAGTTAAACAATGCCCACATTAGTTTCTAATCCTGTCTCATGTCCTGTCACTATATTAGTTGTATAAGTAATACAGTGTACTATACAACAAAACTGGCGATGAGGAAGAAACGTTCTTATGTTTCTGTTCATTATTTTCGGTAAAAGTCTGAGTTTAATTAGCGTAGCACCCCTTTTTATCGGCATATTCAACAGCGTTGAAGTGTGATCAAGCCATCAATGTTTTGTAATTGATGGTGTAAAAATGTTAGCTAACGGGTTAGCAATTAGCATGTTTGACATTTCAGTGGAAATACTACTACTATCAGCTTTTTGATAAGCAGTTAGGCAAAGCAATATGTCCTGTATTATCGACATACGGTCCCCAGGTATTGGCCACCTTACTATTTTGTTCAATTACAAGATATATCTGTTTAATTTTGTTCAAAAAAGGACACCAATCTTGTATCCAAAGTGTTTACTAGATAGTTGACTAGTTGGCTACCCTTCCAGTAAAAAAAAAAGACTTGCCTGTCAACTTTTCATTGCGTAGCCCGGGCGCCCTCCTGCAGACTCTTAAAAAAGTTTTTCACCAAAATCTTCTTCATTGTTGTAACCAAATAATGTATCATTATTTATCTTAAAGATTCATCTTTTTTTTAGAAAGTAGACAACAGTTTAATACTAACATAAATGAGTATGAATAATTAGGTAAACCGTTGGATATTAAATTATGTGTTAACTGTCGCGCAGTCGAAATGTACAATATACTGCACAGCTTGTCCCACAAAATGTGTATATATTACTTTTTTGAAAACTCTCAAAATCTAACTTAACTTACATAAACTGCAATGAAAATCAATGGTCAGCTAGCTAGAAGGCTGTCTTTGTTTGCAAAACATACCGTTATTTTCCAGGCCATTTAAATGTTGAGCTCGTGGTGTTTTAATCCTCCAACCGCTAGAGAGTGTCTGAAGTTAGGGGAAAATTTGGTTGTTTTTTTCGCTGTAGAAAGACGCTAAGAAAACGTGGAGCTAGCCAGGTGAGTGATCCTAGCTAGCTTCTGATGTCACTGTAATGAGAGCCTTGAGGGATAGGAAGAGTTTTGCTGAGTGAAATAAGAAAACAAAGGGCTGGGAGAAATGGACCGTCTGAAAAGTGTGAGAAATAAAAATAAAAATAATAAACCAAACATTTCTTCACTGGTTGGAAATATAAGAACATTTGTTGAATCTGGAGCAATGGAGTTCTTACACAGAACGTTTGGAGTACTTTGCGTTGGGAAATGGAATTAAAGCAGAAGTAGCTGTGCCAACACTTTTGACTATTACGGGAGGAAAAACATTCAATCTAATTTATTGTCTTTTAGCCCTTTTTCTCCCCAAGTTTCGTGGTATCGAATTGTTAGTTACAGTCTTGACTCATCGCTGCAACTCCCGTACGGACTCGGGAGAGGCGAAGGTCGAGAGCCGTGCGTCCCCCGAAACCCAACCCAACCGCACTGCTTCTTGACTCAATGCCCACTTAACCCGGAAGCAAACCGCATCAATGTGTCGGAGGAAAAAACGTACACCTCGCGACCATGTGCCCAGCCCACCAAAGGAGTGCGTGATGGGACAAGGACATCCCTGCCGGCCAAACCCTTCCCTAACCCAGACGACGCTGGGCCAATTGTGCACCGTCGCATCAGTTTCCCGGTCGCGGACGGCTGCGACAGAGCCTGGACTCAAACCCGAATCTCTAGTGGCACAGCTAACACTCCGATGCATTGCCTTAGACCACTGCGCCACTCAGGAGGCCTTGAGATTTCATAAGAGAAATCACGAGGAGGGGGTGTCAATCTCACAGTTTATGGCTATATTGAAACAGTTATCTGAACACTTTGAATTTGGGCGATCACTGAGTGACACTGTACGTGATAGTTAGTGTGTGGCAACGAGGCAGTTAAGTAACGCATTTTGACTGACAGTAACTTAACATTGCAGAGAGCAATAGAAGTCAGTACGTCAATGGAAATGGCAAATAAAGACGCACAGCAGTGAAGTACATCGACCCAAGTGCATAAGGTGTCTATGGATTTAAAAAACAAAACAGTAGGTGGCTATCGCCGTGGGATAAACCAGGTCACCAAGCAGAGTAGTATTGGTGCAAAGACTTAGCCTGTAGAAGTTGTGGGGGAAAAGGGCTACGTTGAACGTGAAAACAGACAGACACAAACACGAGTACTGAACAAAGGAAAAGCGATTTCAGGAAGTACAAATAAAAAGTGCATAAATTGGAGCATACAGAGGATGAACAAAGTGATACCCTGTCTGAAGGGGAAGAATCTTTGCATGTTTTGTCAATTTCAGACAATGGACACGGATACTGGGTGACACCGCTACTGGATGAAAACGCAGTACGGATGCAAGTGGACACTGGAGCAGCCATATCTTTGCTGTCTGAGGCTGTATACAAGGAGAAACTACATAACCTCACACCACAGCCCACAAAGAAAACACCGGTGAGACTGTTCCAGGGAGAGGAAGTGTGACTGTTACAGTGGAGCTCAACAAACAGAAGGTAAAGCTACCACTCTACATCGTGAAAAGCAACCATCCAGCTTTGCTAGGATGCACATGGCTGGAAAAGATCAAACTAAACTGGCAGGAAATTCACATGGTTCCAAAAGAGGACACAACTGATATTGAGGAAACACTCAGATGTGTTCAATGGAGAACTTGGCAGTATAAAGGACATGACAGTTAAACTGACCGTAAAACCAGAAAGCAAGCCAAAATGCTTCAAAGCTAGACCTGTCCCAAAAGCCTTAGAACCAAAAGTTGAAACTGAGCTAAACAGAATAGTTGAGTGTGGAGTATTGGATCCAGTGAACGTTAGTGAATGGCCTACTCCTGTCATTCCAGACATAAAAAAAGATGGATCCTCAGACTGTGGTGATTTCAAAGTCACCAATAACCCTGTCTTGACTGCTGAAAAATATCCACTATCCCTCATTTATGACCTCTTTTCTTGTTTAGCTGGAGGACAGAAATTCAGTAAGATAGACTTATGTCAGGCCTATCTACAGATGTATATGGACTAAGAGTCACACTAACTATTGACCATAGTGACTCACAAAGGACTGTACAGGTACCAGAGGCTTCCTTCTGGAATCAACTCAGCTCTGGTCTGGTTTGAGAGAACTATGGACCAGATACAGAGTGGGCTCACTGGGGTCGAATGTTACCTCGATGATTTACTCATCACCGTCAAAGACGAGCAGGAACACCTGAGAAATTTTGAGAGTTTTCCCGACCTTCTGTTGAGTACCTGGGCCACGTCACCGACATTCCAGGGCTCCACAAGGCGCCATCAAAGGTGAAGGCCGTCGTGGAAGCTCCATCCAAACGGAAGGTAAGTCAGCTGCAATCATTCTTAGGACTGCTGACGTACTACACAAAGTTTTTGCCGAACCTAGTTAAATGCCACTGCATTAACTATGGAACAAAACCAAACAGTGGAAGTAGACAGACAGATGTGAGGATGCCTTCAAGAAATTGAAAACAGCCTTAGGTCAGTCAGAGGCCTTCGTTCACTTCAACCCTAACTTGCCATTACAGTTGGCATGTTATGATTCACCTTACGACGTTGGTGCTGTTGTCTCACACATCATGCCATCACGGAAAGAAAAGCCAATATCTTTCGCATCACAGACCTTAACTATGCACAGATAGAGTGTGAAGCACTCGCCATCGTGTTCGGAGTTAAGACATGTCATCAGTTTCTGTTTGGCCGACGAATCTCACTGCTGACGGACCATAGTCCCCTCACCTCCTTCCTTGGTCCCCACACCGGCATTCCATCACTCGCAGCCAGTCGCGTGCAGCGATGGGAATGACTTATCTGCTCACCTGTACCATATCAAGTAGGTCTGAGCAGCACTGCAATGCAGACGGCCTCTCAAGGCTTCCCTTACCTGTCGCACATACTGAGCACTCCCAGGCTGAAATCTTCAACTTCAAGGAAGTGACGAACGCCCCAGTTACATTGGTCCAAGTGAAAAAGTTCTGAGGTCGTGGACATTGTCACTCGTGGGAAAGGAGGAGAGCTCTCTGACAGCCTTACCTGGTGAGGAGGAACGAGCTCACAGTTGAGTCTGGATGCTTGCTATGGGGCTTTCGAGTCATCATACCGCTGCCACTGAGAAGGCATGTGCTTGAAGATATCTATTCAGGGCACTGTGGTATGGTGTGAATTAAGAAAATTGTACACCGCTGCTTTTGGTGGCCAGGTTTGGACACAGCTATTGAATACAAGGCCAAGTCATGTTATGCATGTCAACAGATGAGAAAATGCCTCAGCTAGTGCCACTACACCCATGGGAATTCTCAGAGGAGCCTTGGCAGTGAGTCCACATAGACATTGCAGGCCCACTGGAGGATCGTATCTTCTCAGTCATAGTTGACGCACAAAGCAAATGGCCTGAGGTCACAGTGATGAAGAGCACCTCAGTGGAGAGAACCATCAAAGAGCTACGGTCAATCTTCAGTCGCTTAGGATTGCCAACACAACTTGTTAGCGAAAATGGCCCACAACTGATATCTGAAGAGTTCCGATCATTCATGAAGCAAATGGAATTCAGCACATCGTCAGCGCCGTATCACCCTGCAACAAACGGCCTCACTGAAAGATTTGTCCAGACGACGGAGGAAGCTTTAAAATCGTCACAAGGGAACGGGTCCCTTAATTAGGCGCCTAAATACCTTCCTGTTGACCTACAGAAACAGCCCCCATGCTACATCCAAAGTGGCACCCGCATCAGCCATGATGAAAAGACAGTTTCGCACGCGACTCGACCTCCTGAGACCTCCAAAGACTAAACAGGTCATACAGACACAACAGAGAGCACAGGTGGAGAGATGAATCAAAGCAAAAGACAGAAGCTGGAGAGACAGTTCTTGCTCGGAACCACTGTAAAGGTCCAAAGTGGATACCGTCAACATTGGTCGCACAAACAGGCCCTGTGTCGTACACAGTTCACACACCGGAAAACATCATCTGGAGGAGAGTATCAACTGTTGCCAGGAACCTCAGAGATGACGCACGTCAAGTAACCTACCATGATGACGAGCCCTCAACCGAACATCCTACAAAATGTTGCCGACTCAGGGTACTGTTGCACCCCAGTCTGGGCATACACCACCAGTACATCATCATTACCTTGGAAGAGAAAGACGACTACCTGAAAGGTTGAGAATTTAGTTCACAGTAACCTCCGATATAGGGGCAGAATACACCCCAGGGTTAAATCTGGGTACTGAGGCAGTTTACCCTCTTTCCCAGGTTCAGAAAAGGTTATTTTGAAAAGTTAATTTATTTACATTGAGAGAACTGTGAAATGTTAAAAAGATAATAATTTGCAAAACTGTGAATATTACATTTTTCTTATGAGATCAAAAGAAAAGGGGGAGGAAAATGTAGTGCACTGATATTCTAGTTTGTCCCTTCGGGGCACCTGTAGTACCCCGTCCCCCCACCCCCACCCCCCGCTTACGTACATTGGAATGCTTGGAATGTTTTGTCCTGCAGTAAACAATGCCCATGATAGTTTCTACTCCTGTCTCATGTCCTGTCCTTATATTAGCTGTAGAAGTAATACAGTGTGGTATACAAAACAAGTCAAACTTTATTTGTCACATGCGCCGTAGACAACAAGTAAATACCTTACTGTGAAATGCTTACTTACAAGCCCTTAATAAACGACTTGAAATGAGCTCAGGTGTATCCTGTTTCCATTCATCATCCTTGAGATGTTTCTACAACTTGATTGGAGTCCACCTGTGGTAAAATCAATTGAATGGACGTGATTTGGAAAGGCACACACATGTCTATGGTTCCACAGTTGACAGTGCATGTCAGAGCAAAAACCAAGCCATGAGGTCGAAGGAATTGTCCGTAGAGCTCTGAGACAGGATTGTGTTGAGGCAGAGATCTGGGGAAGGGTACCAAAAAACTTCAGCAGCACTGAAAGTACCCAAGGACACAGTGGCCTCCATCATTCATAAATGGAAGAAGTTTGGAACCAACAAGACTTCCTAGAGCTGGCCGCCTGGCTAAACTGAGCAATTGGGGGAGAAGGGCCTTGGTCAGGGAGGTTACCAAGAACCTGATGGTCACTCTGACAGAGCTCCAGAGTTCCTCTGTGGAGATGGGAGAACATTCCAGAAGGACAACCACCTCTGCAGCACTACAGCAATCAGGCCTTTATGGTAGAGCGGCAAAACGGAAGCCATTCCTCAAAAAAGGCACATGACAGCCCGCTTGGAGTTTGCCAAAAGGCACCTAAAGACTCACAGACCATGACAAACAAGATTCTCTGATCTAATGAAACCAAGATTGAACTCGTTGGCCTGAATGCCAAATGTCACGTCTGGAAAAAACCTGGCACCATCCCTAAGGTGAAACATGGTGGTGGCAGCATCATGCTGTGGGGACGTTTTTCAGTGGCAGGGAGAGTAGTCAGGTTCGAGGAGAAGATGAACGGAGCTAAGTACAGAGAAATCCTTGATGAAAATCACTGCCAAAGTACTGAGTAAACGGTATAAATACTTACGTAATTGTGATATTTCAGTTTTTATTTGTAATAAATTTAGCAAAAAAATCTAAAAAACGTTTTTTGCTTTGTCATTATGGGGTATTGTGTGTAGATTGATGAAGGAAAAACTATTTAATCCATATTTGAATAAGGCTTTAGCGTAATAAATTGTGCAAAAGTCAAGGGTTTCCGAATGCACAGTACCGGTATCAGTAAGGCATAAAGTTCTACAGAGAATCTAAAAACTAAAAACATTTGTCATAAGAAACTAGCTCCCTGGTATACAGAAAATACCCGAGCTCTGAAGCAAGCTTCCAGAAAATTGGAACGGAAATGGCGCCACACCAAACTGGAAGTCTTCCGACTAGCTTGGAAAGACAGTACCGTGCAGTATCGAAGAGCCCTCACTGCTGCTCGATCATCCTATTTTTCCAACTTAATTGAGGAAAATAAGAACAATCCAAAATGTATTTTTGATACCGTCGCAAAGCTAACTAAAAAGCAGCATTCCCCAAGTGAGGATGGCTTTCACTTCAGCAGTAATACATTCATGAACTTCTTTGAGGAAAAGATCATGATCATTAGAAAGCAAATTACGGACTCCTCTTTAAATCTGCGTATTCCTCCAAAGCTCAGCTGTCCTGAGTCTGCACAACTCTGCCAGGACCTAGGATCAAGAGAGACACTTAAGTGTTTTAGTACTATATCTCTTGACACAATGATGAAAATAATCATGGCCTCTAAACCTTCAATCTGCATACTGGACCCTATTCCAACTAAACTATTGAAAGAGCTGCTTCCTGTGCTCGGCCCTCCTATGTTGAACATAATAAACGGCTCTCTATCCACAGGATGTGTACCAAACTCACTAAAAGTGGCAGTAATAAAGCCTATCTTGAAAAAGCCAAAACTTGACCCAGAAAATATAAAAAACTATCGGCCTATATCGAATCTTCCATTCCTCTCAAAAATGTTCACTGCCTTCCTGAAACAATGTATACGAAATGCTTCAGTCTGGTTTTAGACCCCATCATAGCATTGAGACTGCATTTGTGAAGGTGGTAAATTACCTTTTAATGGCATCAGACCGAGGCTCTGCATCTGTCCTCGTGCTACTAGACCTTAGTGCTGCCTTTGATACCATCGGTCACCACATTCTTTTGGAGAGATTGGAAACCCAAATTGGTCTACACAGACAAGTTCTGGCCTGGTTTAATCAACTGCAAATTTCGGTGTCCCTCAAGGTTCCATTTTGGGACCACTATTGTTTTCACTATATATTTTACCTCTTGGGGATGTCATTGGAAAATAAAATGTTAACTTTCACTGCTATGCGGATGACACACAGCTGTACATTTCAATGAAACATGGTGAAACCCCAAAATTGCCCTCGCTAGAAGCCTGTGTTTCAGACATAAGGAAGTGGATGGCTGCAAACTTTCTACTTATGAACTCGGATTAAACAGAGATGCTTGTTCTAGGTCCCAAGAAACAAAGAGATCTTCTGTTGAATCTGACAATTAATCTTGATGGTTGTAAAGTCGTCTCAAATAAAACTGTGAAGGACCTCGGCGTTACTCTGGACCCTGATCTCTCTTTTGACGAACATATCAAGACTGTTTCAAGGACAGCTTTTTTCCATCTACGTAACATTGCAAAAATCAGAAACTTTCTGTCCAAAAATGATGCAGAAAAATGTATCCATGCTTTTGTTACTTCTAGGTTAGACTACTGCAATGCTCTACTTTCCGGCTACCCGGATAAAGCACTAAATAAACTTCAGTTAGTGCTAAATACGGCTGCTAGAATCCTGACTAGAACCAAAAAATGTGATCATATTACTCCAGTGCTAGCCTCCCTACACTGGCTTCCTGTTAACCTGTCTGGCTCCGGGGTTCCGCTAGCGGAACTCCTCCCACATTCCACTGAAAAGGCAGAGCGCGAAATTCAAAAGATATTTTTTAGAAATATTTAACTTTCACACATTAACAAGTCCAATACAGCAAATGAAAGATACACATCTTGTGAATCCAGTCAACATGTCCGATTTTTTAAATGTTTTACAGCTAAAACACCACATATATTTATGTTAGCTCACCACCAAATACAAAAAAGGACAGACATTTTTCACAGCACAGGTAGCATGCACAAAGCCAACCTAACTAACCAAGAACCAACCAAACTAACCAAGAAACAACTTCATCAGATGACAGTCTTATAACATGTTATACAATAAATCTATGTTTTGTTCGAAAAATGTGCATATTTGAGGTATAAATCAGTTTTACATTGCAGCTACCATCACAGCTACCGTCAGAAATAGAACCGAAGCAGCCAGAGTAATTACAGACACCAACGTCAAATACCTAAATACTCATCATAAAACATTTCTGAAAAATCGATGGTGTACAGCAAATGAAAGACAAACATCTTGTGAATCCAGCCAATATTTCCGATTTTTTAAGTGTTTTACAGCGAAAACACAATATAGCATTATATTAGCTTACTACAATAGCCTACCACACTACCGCATTCATTCATCAAGGCACGTTAGCGATAGCAATAGGCACGTTAGCGATAGGGAATAAACCAGCAAAAGATATTAATTTTCACTAACCTTCATAAACCTTCATCAGATGACAGTCCTATAACAGCAGGTTATACATACACTTATGTTTTGTTTGAAAATGTGCATATTTAGAGCTGAAATCAGTGGTTATACATTGTGCTAACGTAGCATCTTTTTCCCAGAATGTGCGGATATTTTTATGACACTCAACTATTCTGTTCACTCTAACTATTCATAAACGTTACTAGAAAATACATGTTGTATAGGAAATGATAGATACACTAGTTCTTAATGCAATCGCCGTGTTAGAATTCTAAAAATAACTTCATTACGACATCCAGCTTAGTTATAGCGAGAGCGTGCCCAATATCTGGGCGCAAACGACTATTTCACATGTTCGACAGATATATGAAATAGCATCATAAAATGGGTCCTACTTTTGATGATCTTTCATCAGAATGTTGTACAAAGGGTCCTTTGTCCAGAACAATCGTTGTTTGGTTTTAGAATGTCCTCTTCTCCAGTCAATTAGCACGGAAAGCTAGCAAAGTAGCGCGAAGCTCTCCTTCCTGAACAAAGGCACACAACGCAACACGCCTAATGTCCCGAATAAATTTCAATAATCTAATAAAACTATATTGAAAAAACATACTTTACGATGATATTGTCACATGTATCAAATAAAATCAAAGCCGGAGATATTAGTCGTCTATAACGACAGCTTATCAGAAGGCAAAACCAGGTCCCTTCACGCGCTCTCCAGAAAACAGGAAACTGGTGACACGTCATGCCGAGAGCTTGTATTCGACCCCAGATCAAGTTATTCACTCAATTTCTTCTCTCACTGCCTGTCGACATCTAGTGGAAGACGTATGAAGTGCATGTATTCTAATAAATATCAAGGACATTTATTGGCAGGCCCTAGAACAGAGCATCGATTTCTGATTTTCCACTTCCTGTCAGGAAGTTTGCTGCCAAATGAGTTCTGTTTTACTCACAGATATAATTCAAACGGTTTTAGAAACTAGAGAGTGTTTTCTATTCAATAGTAATAATAATATGCATATTGTACGAGCAAGAATTGAGTACGAGGCCGTTTAAATTGGGCACGATTTTCCCCCAAAGTGAAAACAGCGCCCTCTGTCCTCAACAGGTTAAGGCAAGGGCTGATTTCAAGGTTTTACTGCTAACCTACAAAGCATTACATGGGCTTGCTCCTACCTATCTTTCCGATTTGGTCCTGCCATACATACCTACACGTACGCTACGGTCACAAGACGCAGGCCTCCTAATTGTCCCTAGAAATTCTAAGCAAACAGCTGGAGGCAGGGCTTTCTCCTATAAAGCTCCATTTTTATGGAATGGTCTGCCTACCCATGTGAGAGACGCAGACTCGGTCTCAACCTTTAAGTCTTTACTGAAGACTCATCTTTTCAGTGGGTCATATGATTGAGTGTAGTCTGGCCCAGGAGTGTGAAAGTGAACGGAAAGGGTCTGGAGCAACGAACCGACATTGCTGTCTCTGCCTGGCCGGTTCCCCTCTCTCCACTGGGATTCTCTGCCTCTAACCCTATTACAGGGGCTGAGTCACTGGCTTACTGGTGCTCTTCCATGCCGTCCCTAGGAGGGGTGCGTCACTTGAGTGGGTTGAGTCACTGACGTGATCTTCCTGTCTGGGTTGGCGCCCCCCCTTGGGTTGTGCCGTGGCGGAGATCTTTGTGGGCTATACTCGGCCTTGTCTCAGGATGTTAAGTTGGTGGTTGAAGATATCCCTCTAGTGGTGTGGGGGCTGTGCTTTGGCAAAGTGGGTGGGGTTATATCCTTCCTGTTTGGTCCTGTCCGGGGGTATCATCGGATGGGGCCACAGTGTCTCCTGACCCCTCCTGTCTCAGCCTCCAGTATTTATGCTGCAGTAGTTTATGTGTCGTGGGGCTAGGGTCAGTTTGTTATATCTGGAGTACTTCTCCTGTCTTATCCGGTGTCCTGTGTGAATTTAAGTATGTTCTCTCTAATTCTCTCTTTCTCTCTTTCTTTCTCTCTCTCTGAGGACCTGAGCCCTAGGACCATGCCTCAGGACTACCTGGCATGATGACTCCTTGCTGTCCCCAGTCCACCTGGCCGTGCTGCTGCTCCAGTTTCAACTGTTCTGCCTGCGGGTATGGAACCCTGACCTGTTCACCGGACGTGCTACCTGTCCCAGACCTGCTGTTTTCAACTCTCTAGAGACCGCAGGAGCGGTAGAGATACTCTTAATGATCGGCTATGAAAAGCCAACTGACATTTACTCCTGAGGTGCTGACTTGCTGCACCCTCGACAACTACTGTGATTATTATTATTTGACCATGCTGGTCATTTATGAACATTTGAATATCTTGGCCATGTTCTGTTCTAATCTCCACCCGGCACAGCCAGAAGAGGACTGGCCACCCCTCATAGCCTGGTTCCTCTCTAGGTTTCTTCCTAGGTTCTGGCCTTTCTAGGGAGTTTTTCCTAGCCACCGTGCTTCTACACCTGCATTGCTTGCTGTTTGGGGTTTTAGGCTGGGTTTCTGTACAGCACTTTGAGATATCAGCTGATGTAAGAAGGGCTATATAAATACATTTGATTTGATTTGATTTGCTAACCAGGCCTAGTTTCTTGTCTCTGAAGATGCAGGCTGGTGTTGTTGGAGCCTGGGTCTGGACTCAGGAACATGAGGGGAGCTGACACTCTGCAGAAAGTGAGACACGCTGCAATGCCCGGCTGCCTGGGCCATGTCTCCTGATAGCTGCTAGACATGGAGAGGAGGGATGTGTGGGGGTGGAGGGGGTGTGTGGGAGTGGAGGTGTGTGTGTCTGTGTGTTTGTGTATGTGTGTGTGCATGTGTATGTGCGTGCTAGGTGCGTACATGTGAGATATACAGAGAGAGAGAGAGTGAGAATTTTCAAATGCACCTCATTCTCAGTCTTTGGGGCAGGGAAATCCCTCATCTTGTAGCTGGTCTAAGGTCTGCTGCCGTTAGTGACAGCTGATGACAATCCCACAGAGAACTGTAGAATATCACTTGTAATAGTAGGTGAGGGAGGGAGAGCTGTGATAGGTGAGGGAGGGAGAGCTGTGATAGGTGAGGGAGGGAGAGCTGTGATAGGTGAGGGAGGGATAACTGTGATAGGTGAGGGAGAGAGAGGAGCTGGATGACTGTAGTAAACTACCAAGGCAACGTTGCTTTTTTTAGGATTCAGGATATGGATTTTCCCATTAATTCGTGCACACAGTCAATTAACCACTGTGGTAATCGTACAAACTGGCAATCTGGTACTTCATTAATGTGTGTGTGTGTGGGGGCGCGTGTTTGCGAGCATGCAAGTGTGTGTGTGTGTGTGTTGGTGCAAAGTTGACCTGATGACTACCAACTCATTCTGTTTGTCCCCCTGGTAATCTGGTAATCCTATGAGTGTGTTTCAATCCAACAAATCTTGACTAGCAACCCAGAGTTATGGGGAATCAGCAAGTGTCATTCTAAAAACAATTAACAAAAGGACCAGTGGCTCTTACCTAACCAAACCCCATGCCTGCAAAAACACACATGAAGTAATTGACCAGACTCCTGCACAACTGTCCCTCTTTGCCATGCAGTACACTGAAATATACATGGTGATTGAGCGGCTGTCGAGAGCATTTCCCCTGCATTATGCCTGAGAGATGTAATTTGTATGATTTCGTGGAGGAGAAAGAAATCGATGTGCTTTAGTTGGCAAGGTCTGATAATGTATTCTCAAGGTTTGGGTAGAGAGTTGAGCTAATGAGAGACAAATGTAAATGAAAGTGCCTCGACCAAACCTTCCCCTCACAGGGTCAATATTTGTGTTGGGGGTAAAAATGGATTCTCAACTTAATTCACCTCACTGCTACATTGTTAAAGTTGAGTGTTAAATTAACAAGAGGAAAGAGGGCCTTTGGTAGGATGCATTCGTAGCGATTGCTGGGTAAAGTTCTGCAACATTTAAGGTGACAAAGGAATACATGTTGTGTAAATATATGTTGTTTTTGAAGTTTGTGATACACTCTAAAAAACATTGACATTCAAGACAACTGCACATATTTAGATAAATACATGAATAACAATACAGTCACATCATAATGGCCTCAAAACAAACAAACGTCAAAGCATCATATAACCTCAGGTAACTTGAACTAGGCTCCAGAATATCTTCTAACCCCAAGTCATAAGACTGCTGAACAATTAATCATATGGCCACCTGGACTATTTGCATTGTCCCCCCCTTTGTTTTTACACTGCTGCTACTCGCTGTTTAATATCTATGCATAGTCACTTTACCCCTACATACATGTACAAATTGCCTCAACTAACCTGTACCCCCGCACATTGACTTGGTACCGGTACCCCCTGTATATAACCTCCACATTGACTTGGTACCGGTACCCCCTGTATATAGCCTCCACATTGACTTGGTACCGGTACCCCCTGTATATAGCCTCCACATTGACTTGGTACCGGTACCCCCTGTATATAGCCTCCACATTGACTTGGTACCGGTACCCCCTGTATATAGCCTCCACATTGACTTGGTACCGGTACCCCCTGTATATAGCCTCCACATTGACTTGGTACCGGTACCCCCTGTATATAGCCTCCACATTGACTTGGTACCGGTACCCCCTGTATATAGCCTCCACATTGACTTGGTACCGGTACCCCCTGTATATAGCCTCCACATTGACTTGGTACCGGTACCCCCTGTATACAGCTTTGTTATGTTATGTAATTTCCTTGTTTTACTTTATGATAACACATTTTTACTTTACTTTATTTAGTAAATATTTTCTTAACTCTATTTCTTCATCTGTATTGTTGGTTAAGGGCTTGTAAGTAAGAATTTCACATTAAGGTCTGTTGTATTCAGCGCATGTGACTTACTTATGATTACTCTTTTTTTCTGAAATGGTTTCAGTTTGTGATGTTCTGATGACTTTTCCAGGTAAATGTTTTTTCCGGTAACAACACAGCATATACAATTATTGCCAACTTTAAATCATTATGTATGGTAATAACGGGAGGTGATGCAAGCATGGTGCAACGTCGGATGCAGATACATTTGCTTCCAGTGAAGGAGCTGATGTAACTATTTTGAGCAATATGCAGTGAATCCCCTTGAATGCATCTTTATAGTTGGAATAGAAATACATATAAATCAGTTTCATAGTACACGTCTCTCACTGTATCTCTCACTGCATCTCTCACTGTATCTCTCACTGTATCTCTCACTGCATCTCTCACTGTATCTCTCACGGCATCTCTCACTGTATCTCACACTGCATCTCATACTGCTTATCTTACTGCATATCTCACTGTATCTCTCACTGCACCTCTCACTGCATCTCTCACTGCATTTCTCACTATATATCTCACTGTATATCTCACTGTATCACTCACTGCATCTCTCACTGTATCTCTCACTGTATCTCTCACTGCATCTCTCACTGCATCTCTCACTGCATCTCTCACTGCATCTCTCGCTGTATCTCGCACTGCATCTCTCACTGTATCTCTTGCTGTATCTCTCACTGCATCTCTCGCTGCATCTCTCACTGTATCTCTCACTGCATCTCTCACTGTATCGCTCACTGCATATATCACTGCATCTCTCACTGCATACCTCACTGTATCTCTCACTGCAGCTCTCGCTGCATCGCTCACTGCATCTCTCGCTGCATATCTTGCTGCGTCTCTCACTGCATATCTCACTGTATCGCTCACTGCATATCTCACTGTATCTCTCACTGCATCTCTCGCTGTATCTCTCACTGTATCTCT
Source organism: Salvelinus namaycush (assembly GCF_016432855.1). Classification (NCBI taxonomy): domain Eukaryota; kingdom Metazoa; phylum Chordata; class Actinopteri; order Salmoniformes; family Salmonidae; genus Salvelinus; species Salvelinus namaycush. The sequence continues at coordinate 6,119,225 of NC_052313.1, read as the reverse complement.
CACTGCATCTCTCACTGAATCTCTCACTGTATCTCTCACTGTATCTCTCACTGTATCTCTCGCTGCATCTCTCACTGTATCTCTCACTGCATCTCTCACTGTATCTCTCACTTTATCTCTCACTGCATCTCTCGCTGTATCTCGCACTGCATCTCTCACTGTATCTCTTGCTGCATCTCTCGCTGCATCTCTCACTGTATCTCTCACTGCATCTCTCACTGTATCGCTCACTGCATATCTCACTGTATCTCTCACTGCATCTCTCGCTGAATCTCTCATTGTATCTCTCACTGCATCTCTCACTGTATCGCTCACTGCATATCTCACTGCATCTCTCACTGTATATCTCACTGTATCTCTCACTGCATCTCTCACTGCATCACTCACTGCGTCTCTCACTTCATCTCTCACTGCCTCTCTCACTTCATCTCTCACTGTATCTCTCACTGCATCTCTCACTGCATCTCTCACTGTATTTCACACTGCATCCCTCACTGTATTTCACACTGCATCCCTCACTTTATTTCACACACAGCCCAGAGATTGGATACTAGTTCTGATTGACTAGGGTCCCTATATCTATTGATTTCCAGAAATGTTCTACCCAGATTTGATTGGATTTCTGCTCACGGAGTGGCTAGAGTCAATCCACAGTTTCGACAACCTGTTTGTGCTGTTAACAACTGCCTCAAGCCACAAGCTTCCATCCTCCAGAAGACTGACCAGAGACGGACAGCATTACTTCTTGTTAATGTAACACATATGAAGCCGTGTGAGGAGATGGAAAATACTCTCATCAGAGACTATGTAGCTTAATGGGGTTGAGTAGATTTGTGTGTGTGTGTGTGTGTGTGTGTGTGTGTGTGTGTGTGTGTGTGTGTGTGTGTGTGTGTGTGTGTGTGTGTGTGTGTGTGTGTGTGTGTGTGTGTGTGTGTGTGTGTGTGTGTGTGTGTGTGTGTGCGTGCGTGCGTGCGTGTGTGTGCGTGCGTGCGTGCGTTTGACAGAGAGTCTGTATTCACGTGTGGATGTCTGTTTGGGAGGTCATCCAGGCAGACGAGCTAATGTTTGGATGGAAGCTTGAGGAAAACTTCTAGGTGAAGGGTGAATTTCTATTGTTGCTTTGGTCCATTGATTTTGTTATTTGAAACAGAACAGGGCCATTAATTGGGTTATTCCATGGTATTCCTGAAATGATGGAAGGAACTTAGGACATTTTGACTCACCCTCAAGTGTCTTGTGATTATTTTAAGACCCCCATGCATCTTTCCAAGGTCTCCCTATGCAGGAATATAGAGACCATTGCTAACCAACGTTAATCCTCTGTCTATATTAAATCCATTAGATCATTAATAGATATGTGAATATTCTGTCCTGAAACATGTTTTCATGTTCATGAAATGTGTGTTACACTTTATTGTTTATGAATGTATTGTCATGAGAAACTAGTTGCACAAGGCCTTGTGTGTGTTTGTGAGAAACGGCGAACCCTTGATGTTCCACACAACTACTCCAGCAACACTGAGAGCGCAAAGAGAGAGAGAGAGAGGGAGAGCTGTTGCTTTGGGCCTCAGAAATGACCTAGATACCAAAGTATGAATTTAATTTACCTCAAATATCATATCACAACATCCAAGTGTACCTCACTACTGCAGTCTTACATATACATATGGAAACCAAACTCTTAGAGAAAAGGGTTCAAAAGGATTATTTGGCTGTCGCCATAAGAAAACCCTTTTTTGTGCCATGTAGAAACCGTTTTGTTCCAGGTAGAACCCTTTTTGTTCCATGTAGAACCCTTTTTGTTCCATGTAGAACCCTCTGTGGAAAGGGTTCTACATGGAACCCAAAGGGTTCTATCTGGAACCAACAGGGTTCTACCTGGAACTAAAAGGGTTCTACCTAGAACCTAAAAGGGTTCTTCAAAAGGCTCTCATATAGGAACAGCCGAAGAACCCCTTTCAGCTCTAGATAGCATCGTTTTTCTATTTGTGCATGAAACTGGAACACGTACTGGCAGTGCACAAAAACACCCTACAGGTAGCTTATATAATTTACACACAAACAGGTGCATACACACACACACACTATCGGTTCTATATTCTGGGTACGAATCCTCAGCTATCCGAGAATAAGTGATGTTTGTTATTCTGCTCTAAGACTGAACATTTCCCTCTATGTCATGCTGAGGTTACAGGAGTTAACCACAGCCAATGGGAGTATTGATTATCAAAAAGGCAGTTTGGCTGGGGTCTTAACTCTAAAGTGGCTGATCAGAATTCTACAGGCAGGAGAGAGAGAAGGGGAGAGCGTGGTGGAGATGAAAAGAAAGAAACAATCGGAGGGATATAGAGAGGGAAAAGATGGAGAAAATAAATACAGAAACAGAGAGAATAATGAAGAGAGATAAATGGAGAGAGAGAAAGAGAGAGAGAGAGAGGGTAAAATATGAAGAGAGAGGCAGAGAGAGAGATAGAGAGAGAGTTTAAAATATGAAGAGAGAGGCAGAGAGAGAGAGAGAGAGAGAGAGAGAGAGAGAGAGAGAGAGAGAGAGAGAGAGAGAGAGAGGGTAAAATATGAAGAGAGAGGCAGAGAGAGAGATAGATAGAGAGAGAGAGGGTAAAAGATAAAGAGAGAGGGAGAGATAGGCAGAGAGAGAGAGAAAGAAAGAGAGAGGGTAAAATATGAAGAGAGAGGCAGAGAGAGAGATAGATACATTTACATTTAAGTCATTTAGCAGACACTCTTATCCAGAGCGACTTACAAATTGGTGCATTCACCTTATGATATCCAGTGGAACAGCCACTTTACAATAGTGCATCTAAATCTTTTAAGGGGGGGGGGGGGGGGGGTTAGAAGGATTACTTTATCCTATCCTAGGTATTCCTTAAAGAGGTGGGGTTTCAGGTGTCTCCGGAAGGTGGTGATTGACTCCGCTGTCCTGGCGTCGTGAGGGAGTTTGTTCCACCATTGGGGTGCCAGAGCAGCGAACAGTTTTGACTGGGCTGAGCGGGAACTGTACTTCCTCAGAGGTAGGGAGGCGAGCAGGCCAGAGGTGGATGAACGCAGTGCCCTTGTTTGGGTGTAGGGCCTGATCAGAGCCTGAAGGTACGGAGGTGCCGTTCCCCTCACAGCTCCGTAAGCAAGCACCATGGTCTTGTAGCGGATGCGAGCTTCAACTGGAAGCCAGTGGAGAGAGCGGAGGAGCGGGGTGACGTGAGAGAACTTGGGAAGGTTGAACACCAGACGGGCTGCGGCGTTCTGGATGAGTTGTAGGGGTTTAATGGCACAGGCAGGGAGCCCAGCCAACAGCGAGTTGCAGTAATCCAGACGGGAGATGACAAGTGCCTGGATTAGGACCTGCGCCGCTTCCTGTGTGAGGCAGGGTCGTACTCTGCGGATGTTGTAGAGCATGAACCTACAGGAACGGGCCACCGCTTTGATGTTAGTTGAGAACGACAGGGTGTTGTCCAGGATCACGCCAAGGTTCTTAGCACTCTGGGAGGAGGACACAATGGAGTTGTCAACCGTGATGGCGAGATCATGGAACGGGCAGTCCTTCCCCGGGAGGAAGAGCAGCTCCGTCTTGCCGAGGTTCAGCTTGAGGTGGTGATCCGTCATCCACACTGATATGTCTGCCAGACATGCAGAGATGCGATTCGCCACCTGGTTATCAGAAGGGGGAAAGGAGAAGATTAATTGTGTGTCGTCTGCATAGCAATGATAGGAGAGACCATGTGAGGTTATGACAGAGCCAAGTGACTTGGTGTATAGCGAGAATAGGAGAGGGCCTAGAACAGAGCCCTGGGGGACACCAGTGGTGAGAGCACGTGGTGAGGAGACAGATTCTCGCCACGCCACCTGGTAGGAGCGACCTGTCAGGTAGGACGCAATCCAAGCGTGGGCCGCGCCGGAGATGCCCAACTCGGAGAGGGTGGAGAGGAGGATCTGATGGTTCACAGTATCAAAGGCAGCCGATAGGTCTAGAAGGATGAGAGCAGAGGAGAGAGAGTTAGCTTTAGCAGTGCGGAGCGCCTCCGTGACACAGAGAAGAGCAGTCTCAGTTGAATGACTAGTCTTGAAACCTGACTGATTTGGATCAAGAAGGTCATTCTGAGAGAGATAGCAGGAGAGCTGGCCAAGGACGGCACGTTCAAGAGTTTTGGAGAGAAAAGATAGAAGGGATACTGGTCTGTAGTTGTTGACATCGGAGGGATCGAGTGTAGGTTTTTTCAGAAGGGGTGCAACTCTCGCTCTCTTGAAGACGGAAGGGACGTAGCCAGTGGTCAGGGATGAGTTGATGAGCGAGGTGAGGTAAGGGAGAAGGTCTCCGGAAATGGTCTGGAGAAGAGAGGAGGGGATAGGGTCAAGCGGGCAGGTTGTTGGGCGGCCGGCCGTCACAAGACGCGAGATTTCATCTGGGGAGAGAGGGGAGAAAGAGGTCAAAGCACAGGGTAGGGCAGTGTGAGCAGAACCAGCGGTGTCGTTTGACTTAGCAAACGAGGATCGGATGTCGTCAACCTTCTTTTCAAAATGGTTGACGAAGTCATCCGCAGAGAGGGAGGAGGGGGGGGGGGGAGGGGGAGGAGGATTCAGGAGGGAGGAGAAGGTGGCAAAGAGCTTCCTAGGGTTAGAGGCAGATGCTTGGAATTTAGAGTGGTAGAAAGTGGCTTTAGCAGCAGAGACAGAAGAGGAAAATGTAGAGAGGAGGGAGTGAAAGGATGCCAGGTCCGCAGGGAGGCGAGTTCTCCTCCATTTCCGCTCGGCTGCCCGGAGCCCTGTTCTGTGAGCTCGCAATGAGTCGTCGAGCCACGGGGCAGGAGGGGAGGACCGAGCCGGCCTGGAGGATAGGGGACATAGAGAGTCAAAGGATGCAGAAAGGGAGGAGAGGAGGGTTGAGGAGGCAGAATCAGGAGATAGGTTGGAGAAGGTTTGAGCAGAGGGAAGAGATGATAGGATGGAAGAGGAGAGAGTAGCGGGGGAGAGAGAGCGAAGGTTTGGAGAGCGAAGGGTGGCAGCGGCCACGCGGTGTGAAGCGTTTGTATGGTCTGTGCAGAGAGGAGAGAACAGGGATAGACAGACACATAGTTGACAGGCTACAGAAGAGGCTACGCTAATGCAAAGGAGATTGGAATGACAAGTGGACTACACGTCTCGAATGTTCAGAAAGTTAAGCTTACGTAGCAAAAATCTTATTGACTAAAATGATTAAAATGATGCAGTACTGCTGACTGGTGAAGTAGGCTAGCTAGCAGTGGCTGCGTTGTTGACTATGTTTGAAAGTGTTGCTGGCTAGGTAGCCTCGATAACTGGCTAGGTAACCTCGATAACTGGCTAGATAATTACTCTAAACTACACAATTATCTTAGATACAAGGACAGCAAAGACAACTATGTAGATAGCTAACACTACACTAATCAAATCGTTCCGTTGTACTGTTTCGGTAGAAGTTGGCTGGCTGGCTAGCTAGCAGTGTTGACAACGTTAGGACGGCGAACATAGCTGGCTAGCTGACTTTGTTTAAAAGTGGAGCTGGCTAGGTAACCTCGATAACTGGCTAGATAGTTACTCTAAACTACACAATTATCTTAGATACAAAGACAGCGAAGACAACTATGTAGCTAGCTAACACTACACTAATCAAATTGTTCCGTTGTACTGTTTCGGTAGAAGTTGGCTAGCTAGCAGTGTAGCACTGGCTAGCTAGCAGTGTTGACGGCGAAAATAGCTGGCTAGCTGACTTTGTTTAAAAGTGGAACTGGCTAGGTAACCTCGATAACTGGCTAGATGATTACTCTAAACTACACAATTATCTTAGATGCAAAGACAACTATGTAGCTAGCTAACACTACACTAATCAAATCGTTCCGTTGTAATGATTCGGTAGAAGTTGGCTAGCTGGCTAGCTAGCAGTGTTGACAACGTTAGAAGATTCGATAATTCGATAATAATCTAAACTACACAATTATCTTTGATACAAAGACGGCTATGTAGCTAGCTAAGAAAAAAAGTGCTAAGATCAAACAAATCAAACCGTTGTACTGTAATGAAATTAAATTAAATGTAATACTACCTGTGGAGCGAAGCGAAAATGCGACCACTTACTCCAACCCGGAAGTATCTCTCTCTATCTCAGATAGAGAGAGATAGGGTAAAAGATAAAGAGAGAGGGAGAGATAGGCAGAGAGAGAGAGAAAGAAAGAGAGAGAGGGTAAAATATGAAGAGAGAGGCAGAGGGAGAGATAGATAGATAGAGAGAGAGAGCGGGTTAAAGATGCAGAGAGAGAGAGAGAGAGATAGATGGAGAGGGTAAAATATTAATTCTTAGGGCTAGGCCCCTTTTTTCTCAATTTCCGCCTGAATGACGTGCCCAAAGTAAACTGCCTGTAGCTCAGGCCCTGAAGCCAGGATATGCATATAATTGGTATCATTGGAAAGAAAACACTTTGAAGTTTGTAGAACATTTTAAATAATGTAGGAGAATATAACACAATAGATATGGTAGGAGAAAACCCAAAGAAAAATCTACCTGAATTGTATTTTTTGAGAGACCATCTTAGAAATACAAGAGAAAGGTCATATTGTAAATTGCAATTATATGGCTTCCACAGTGAGAGGGTAAAATATAAAGAGAGAGGCAAACAGTGAGGCAGGCAGAGAGATAGAAAGAGAGAGAGAAAGAGAGAGAGAAAGAGCTAAATAAATTCAGATAAATTCTGAGAGAGAGAGAGAGAGAAAGAGAGTGTAAAAGATGAAGAGAGAGGCAAAGATAGAAAGAACGAGAGAAGGGGTAAAAGATGAAGAGAGAGGCAGAGAGAGAGAGAGAGAATGAGAGAGAGAAAGAGAGAGAGAAATTCAGATATATTCTGAGAGCCAAAGAGAGGGTAAAAGATGAAGAGAGGCAGAGAGAGAGATAGTGAGTGTGAGAGAGAGAGAGAGAGAGAGAGAGAGAGAGAGAGAGAGAGAGAGAGAGAGGGAGAAAGAGAGAGAGAAATTCAGATAAATTCTGAGAGAGATAGAGAAAGAGAGTGTAAAAGATGGCGAGAGGCAGAGAGAGAAAGAGAGAAGAGGGTAAAACATGAAGGGAGAGGCAGAGAGAGCGAGAGAGAGAGAGAGAGAGCGAGAGAGAGAGAGAGAGAGAGAGAGAGAGAGAGAGAGAGAGAGAGAAAGACATTCAGATCAATTCTGAGAGAGATAGAGAAAGAGAGGGTAAAAGATGAAGAGAGAGGCAGAGAGAGAGCGAGAGAGAGAGAGAGAGGCAGTGATTTGGTACAATACAAGAGCTACGAGACAGGAATCTCTCTTCATCAATAAGAGCTGCTCTCTGATAAAAAGGCAGCCGTGCCTGGCACTTCGCTCTGCCTAAGTGGATGGAGTCCCATTGAGCTCTCAATGCTTAAAGTCTTCCCTCTCTTCCTCCTTCTATAAGCACTGGCTAGAAGATTGTGGCCCGCTTCCACAAAGAGATATGGATCTAGGTCAGTGATCACATTTAAACTACTGGCCAAGTTCTCTCTAGGTTACTACATAGCGTTGTTTCTGGGTTACTTTAGCACTCAACCAAAAACTGAATCGTTTTATTAAACATTCTCACAGATTTTCACCAAGTCTCCCTATACAGTAGTCTCTGTACAAAACCCACAAGTAATATTCTCTATGAGTCATCACTATTCTCTAAGATTCATTACTATTATCTATGAGGCATTACTATTCTCTATGAGTCATTACTATGCTCTATGAGTCATTACTATGCTCTATGTCATTAAACGTCTCTATGAGTCATTACTATGCTCTATGAGTCATTACTATTCTCTATGAGTAGTTAAAAGTCTCTATGAGGCATTACGATGCTCTATGAGTCATTACTACTCTCTATGAGCCATTACTATTCTCTATGATGCATTACTATTCTCTAAAAGTTGTTACTATTCTCTATGAGTTGTTACTATTATCTCTGAGTCATTGTGATCCTCTTCTGAGGCATTACTATTGTCTATGAGTAATTACTATTCTCTAAGAGTCATTACTATTCTCGATGAGTCATTACTATTCTATATGAGTCATTACTATTCAATATGAGTCATTACCATTCTCTGTGAGTCATTACTATTCTCTGAGTCATTAATATTCTCTCTGAGTCATTACGATTCTCTATGAGTCGATACTATACTCTATGAGTTGTTATGGTTCTATATGATTCATTACTATTCTCTATGAGTCATTAATATTTTCTACGAGTCATTACTATTCTCTCAGAGTCATTACTATTATCTCGGAGTCATTACTATTATCTATGAGTCATTAATATTCTCTATGAGCATTACTAGTATCTATGAGTTGTTAATAGTCTATTTGAGGCATTACTATTCTCTATGAGTAATTACTAATCTCTATGAGTCATTACTATTTTCTCTAAGTCACCACTATTCTCTCTGAGACATTGCTATTCTTTAGGAGTCATTATTATTCCCTATGAGTCATTATGATTCTATATAGGTCATTACTATTCTCTCTGAGTCATTATGATTCTCTAAGTCATTACTATTCTCTATGAGTGGTTACTATTCTCTCTGAGTAATTACGATTCTCTGAGTCATTACTGCGTTCTATGAGTCGTTATGATTCTCTATGATGCATTACTATTCTCTCTGAGTCATTACTATTCTCTCTGAGTCATTACGATTCTCTGTGTCATTACTATTCTCTATGAGTGGGTACTATTCTCTCTGAGTAATTACGATTCTCTGAGTCATTACTGCGTTCTATGAGTCGTTATGATTCTCTATGATGCATTACTATTCTCTCTGAGTCATTACTATGTTCTATGAGTCGCTATGATTCTCTATGATGCATTACAATTCTCTCAGAGTCATTACTATTATCTCGGAGTCATTACTATTATCTATGAGTCATTAATATTCTCTATGAGCATTACTAGTATCTATGAGTTGTTAATAGTCTATTTGAGGCATTACTATTCTCTATGAGTAATTACTAATCTCTATGAGTCATTACTATTTTCTCTAAGTCACCACTATTCTCTCTGAGACATTGCTATTCTTTAGGAGTCATTATTATTCCCTATGAGTCATTATGATTCTATATAGGTCATTACTATTCTCTCTGAGTCATTATGATTCTCTAAGTCATTACTATTCTCTATGAGTGGTTACTATTCTCTCTGAGTAATTACGATTCTCTGAGTCATTACTGCGTTCTATGAGTCGTTATGATTCTCTATGATGCATTACTATTCTCTCTGAGTCATTACTATTCTCTCTGAGTCATTACGATTCTCTGTGTCATTACTATTCTCTATGAGTGGGTACTATTCTCTCTGAGTAATTACGATTCTCTGAGTCATTACTGCGTTCTATGAGTCGTTATGATTCTCTATGATGCATTACTATTCTCTCTGAGTCATTACTATGTTCTATGAGTCGCTATGATTCTCAATGATGCATTACAATTCTTTCTGAGTCATTACAATTCTCTCTGAGTCATTTGGATTCTCATGGAGGCATTACTATTATCTATGAGTCACTACTAATCTCTAAGATTCATTACTATTATCTATGAGTCATTACTATGCTCTATGAGTCTTTAATAGTTTCTTTGAGGCATTACTATTTTCTATGACGCATTACTATTCTCTATGAGTCATTACAATTCTCTAAGAGTCATTAATATTATCTATGAGTCATTGTTATTCTCTTTGAGTCATTATGATTCTATATAAGTCATTAATATTCTCTCTGAGTCATTACGATTCTCTATGAGTCGATACTATACTCTATGAGTTGTTATGGTTCTATATGATTCATTACTATTCTCTATGAGTCATTAATATTTTCTACGAGTCATTACTATTCTCTCAGAGTCATTACTATTATCTCGGAGTCATTACTATTATCTATGAGTCATTAATATTCTCTATGAGCATTACTAGTATCTATGAGTTGTTAATAGTCTATTTGAGGCATTACTATTCTCTATGAGTAATTACTAATCTCTATGAGTCATTACTATTTTCTCTAAGTCACCACTATTCTCTCTGAGACATTGCTATTCTTTAGGAGTCATTATTATTCCCTATGAGTCATTATGATTCTATATAGGTCATTACTATTCTCTCTGAGTCATTATGATTCTCTAAGTCATTACTATTCTCTATGAGTGGTTACTATTCTCTCTGAGTAATTACGATTCTCTGAGTCATTACTGCGTTCTATGAGTCGTTATGATTCTCTATGATGCATTACTATTCTCTCTGAGTCATTACTATTCTCTCTGAGTCATTACGATTCTCTGTGTCATTACTATTCTCTATGAGTGGGTACTATTCTCTCTGAGTAATTACGATTCTCTGAGTCATTACTGCGTTCTATGAGTCGTTATGATTCTCTATGATGCATTACTATTCTCTCTGAGTCATTACTATGTTCTATGAGTCGCTATGATTCTCTATGATGCATTACAATTCTCTCAGAGTCATTACTATTATCTCGGAGTCATTACTATTATCTATGAGTCATTAATATTCTCTATGAGCATTACTAGTATCTATGAGTTGTTAATAGTCTATTTGAGGCATTACTATTCTCTATGAGTAATTACTAATCTCTATGAGTCATTACTATTTTCTCTAAGTCACCACTATTCTCTCTGAGACATTGCTATTCTTTAGGAGTCATTATTATTCCCTATGAGTCATTATGATTCTATATAGGTCATTACTATTCTCTCTGAGTCATTATGATTCTCTAAGTCATTACTATTCTCTATGAGTGGTTACTATTCTCTCTGAGTAATTACGATTCTCTGAGTCATTACTGCGTTCTATGAGTCGTTATGATTCTCTATGATGCATTACTATTCTCTCTGAGTCATTACTATTCTCTCTGAGTCATTACGATTCTCTGTGTCATTACTATTCTCTATGAGTGGGTACTATTCTCTCTGAGTAATTACGATTCTCTGAGTCATTACTGCGTTCTATGAGTCGTTATGATTCTCTATGATGCATTACTATTCTCTCTGAGTCATTACTATGTTCTATGAGTCGCTATGATTCTCAATGATGCATTACAATTCTTTCTGAGTCATTACAATTCTCTCTGAGTCATTTTGATTCTCATGGAGGCATTACTATTATCTATGAGTCACTACTAATCTCTAAGATTCATTACTATTATCTATGAGTCATTACTATGCTCTATGAGTCTTTAATAGTTTCTTTGAGGCATTACTATTTTCTATGACGCATTACTATTCTCTATGAGTCATTACAATTCTCTAAGAGTCATTAATATTATCTATGAGTCATTGTTATTCTCTTTGAGTCATTATGATTCTATATAAGTTATTACTATTCTTTCTGAGTCATTATGATTCTCTATGAGTCTTTTATATTCTCTATGAGTGGTTACTATTCACTCTGAGTCATTATGATTCTCTCTGAGTCATTACTATTCTCTCTGAGTCATTATGATTCTCTCTGAGTCAATACGATTCTCTATGAGTCATTACTATTCCCTCTGAGTCAATACGATTCTCTACGAGTCATTACTATTCTCTCTGAGACATTACTAATCTATGTGAGTCATTACTATTCTCTCTGAGACATTACTATTGTCTATGAGTCATTACTATTCTCTCTGAGTCATTATTAAATACATACTCCATAAGCCACAACTCCATGCAGCGATACATACATACTTTACATACATACATCTATAAATACATACATATACAGTTTACATTATTATAATTAGGTACCACAGCTATCATATCATAAAAAAAATCCCAGAGCAGCTCTTCATCAATAAATATAACATTTTGTTGCCATCCATATTTTGGGTTCTCCAGGCATCACTTTGTGCGTTTCAGTTTGCATCGCAGCACCCCAATTTATATGTTGTGCTACACAACCCCATCGTTATGTTTTCTCGACAACAGATGTTCTAAATACATTGAGCACACACACACACACACACACACACACACACACACACACACACACACACACACACACACACACACACACACACACACACACACACACACACACACACACACACACACACACACACACACACACACACACACCACACACACACACACACACACACACACACACACACAATACACACAATACACACAATACACACGGGCACAACCTGCGTTCCTCTCCGCTCTCCGAGCATCCAGCCCCCAACACGGATCTGTATGTCAACAGTAAGAAGGCGGCGGAGAGAGACTGGGGAATTACAAACCAGCAGACCAGGAACTGTGGGGATTTCACGCAAGCTTACATTTAAGCACGCTGTTTGGGGTCTTTATTGTTCCTCTGAGACCAACCGTTAAGTGATGACGGTCACTTGGGATCAGTGCCGGCAACCACAGACCCGCCATGCGTACCGGAGTGAGGAGAGACCAGAGTCTGCAATCTGCCTAGGAGACGGGAATGGATGCCACTGTAGGGATCAGTTGAGCTCACCAATATGTAACTTTGAACAGAGGTGTAGCAAAGTTAAGCTGACTTTAAATCAGTGTCCAAGGCCAGTCTACTCTGGACAGTTTTAAATTGTTTTAAGGTGGATCGCCATTGGTCCCTAGTTAAATAAAGGTTAAATAAAAAAATAACAAATAAAAAAATATATTTTTTAATTCAATATGAATGGCTCTGAATTGTTATGTACATAGGACCTTACTTTTGTGATGTTACTTTCGTCTTGAAATGGTAGAATGAACGAGGTTGTATGCAAGTCACACACACACACACACACATACACACAAACAGACATATACAAATATTGGACATTTGATCATGACATGGCTTTGTCTTTGACCTTACACAGTGTTTTTTCTGATGTTTCATGGTGACTTTATCCCAGGGTTCAAGGTATCCTGAGCATGTACGCTTCACAACGCTCCCACTGAAGCAAGAGTAAACTACACAGCAGGAATCATAACAGAATTGTCTCAAACATGTAAGGGCCCAGTCAGTCACAAGGCAAATATGAGATAGATATGATACAAGCAGGTTGAAAAGGAATCCCTATGGGGGAACACCGGTAGCCAGCAACCCCCATCATCCACTCAAGTCTAACAAACTGAACACTACCCTGCATTTCCTGCTTTGCGTTCCAGAATGATTGTAGAGGCAGTGGTGTGATCTATCCAACCTGGTCTTAACCTCAGGGTCCGATCAACACCTTCCTTCTTTGTTGTTTTAACCCTTAGCTGTTTGGAGGGAAAACGGCCCCTCCTCTGAACCAGATGGTTCCTGTTGCATGCTGGGAACAGCGAGGCGGTGTTATGGGTCCCACCTGTGGTTTTCATTATAACGTAAGACGGGGGGACGCAGTAAAGCGTGACGCAGAGGAGAGCAGTCGTGACCAGCACTGTTATACACCATCTAGGAGGGTGGGAGGGCAATAAGAGCTCAAACTTTTACCAATTTGACTTCATATTCTGATGTTTATCTACGTTTTTCCAAACGTCAAATTTTGAAATAGCTCCAAACGTCAAATCTCATTAAGGTAAATGTTAAGGTTTTGGATAGGGTTAAAACATTACGTTTAGGCATTCATTCCGACTGATTAAGTGAAGGGTTTAGGTTTGGGAGAAGGTAAACAAACAAACACTAAAACAAGTGTCTGCCACTGGGTTTAAACACGCGGCCATCATGTCCGGAGTCATTGGATTACGCCCGTCTGCAAAACACCAGAAAAATCTAAGCTTCACTGTGGCCCCATTGGCATTTTCCAACATCCTCATGACATGGACAGACGTCAAAATTTGAAGTCAATCTTGAGCAATCTGGCTGGGGAGGGAGGATTGAGAAGGGGAGGGAGGGAGTGGGAGGGAGGGAAGCGTATGTTTATAGATTGAAGGGGGAATGCTATGGCTGATGATTGGTTCTCTCTCTCTCTCTCTCTCTCTCTCTCTCTCTCTCTCTCTCTCTCTCTCTCTCTCTCTCTCTCTCTCTCTCTCTCTCTCTCTCTCTCTCTCTCTCTCTCTCTCTCTCTCTCTCTCTCTCTCTCTCTCTCTCTCTCTCTCTCTCTCTCTCTCTCTCTCTCTCTCTCTCTCTCTCTCTCTCTCTCTCTCTCTCAATCTGTAATCCGTCCCCTTCTCTCTACGGGTGGGGTTTTCATATAATTGAGTTGTGCTGAGATGTACTTTACACAATTACATGCATGTATCTCTCCCGTCTTATTTTCATATCTCCCCATGATCCCTTATTATGTCCATCCTCCCCACCATGTCCTGAGATGATCTCAATTCTACACCTACATCCTTTATCCTCTTCCTCCTCTCTTCTTCTTCTCTCACTGCTGTGTCTCTGCATGACTTTCCAGCTTGTCTGCCTGGATGACCTCCTATCAGATTAAACTCACTCTCACCGACTACGACCTCCCCGGCCACTCCCCATGACACACACTCACAAACAAACACTCACACACACACACACACAAGCACACACACAGACACTCAATCGCACAAACGCACGAACAAACACACACACACACACACACATCCTACACACACACTCACAAACAAACTCTCACACACACAGATGCACGCACACACACACAAGATCAGTTGAGCTCACCAATATGTAACTTTAAACAGAGGTGTACCAAAGTAAAGCTGACTTTAAATCAGTGTCCAAGGCCAGTCTACTCTGGGCCTAAGGACAGTTTAAAATTGTTTTAAGGTGGAGCGTCGTGGGTGGCTAGTTAAATAAAAGTTAAATAAAAAAACTTTTTCATTTCAATATGAATGGCTCAGAATTTTTCTGTGTAGGGGAAGTTACTTTTGTGATTTTACTTTCGTCTTGAAATGGTAGAATGAACGAGGTTGTATGCAAGTCACACACACACACACATACACACAAACAGACATATACAAATATTGGACATTTGATCATGACATGGCTATGTCTGTGACCTTACACAGTGTTTTTTCTGATGTTTCATGGTGACTTTATCCCAGGGTTCAAGGTATCCTGAGCATGTACGCTTCACAACGCTCCCACTGAAGCAAGAGTAAACTACACAGCAGGAATCATAACAGAATTGTCTCAAACATGTAAGGGCCCAGTCAGTCACAAGGCAAATATGAGATAGATATGATACAAGCAGGTTGAAAAGGAATCCCTATGGGGAAACACCGGTAGCCAGCAACCCCCATCATCCACTCAAGTCTAACAAACTGAACACTACCCTGCATTTCCTGCTTTGCGTTCCAGAATGATTGTAGAGGCAGTGGTGTGATCTATCCAACCTGGTCTTAACCTCAGGGTCCGATCAACACCTTCCTTCTTTGTTGTTTTAACCCTTAGATGTTTGGAGGGAAAACGGCCCCTCCTCTGAACCAGATGGTTCCTGTTGCATGCTGGGAACAGCGAGGCGGTGTTGCGGTGTTATGGGTCCCACCTGTGGTTTTCATTATAACGTAAGACGGGGGGACGCAGTAAAGCGTGACGCAGAGGAGAGCAGTCGTGACCAGCACTGTTATACACCATCTAGGAGGGTGGGAGGGCAATAAGAGCTCAAACTTTTACCAATTTGACTTCATATTCTGATGTTTATCTACGTTTTTGCAAACGTCAAATTTTGAAATAGCTCCAAACGTCAAATCTCATTAAGGTAAATGTTAAGGTTTTGGATAGGGTTAAAACATTACGTTTAGGCATTCATTCTGACTGATTAAGTGAAGGGTTTAGGTTTGGGAGAAGGTAAACAAACAAACACTAAAACAAGTGTCTGCCACTGGGTTTAAACATGCGGCCATCAGGTCCGGAGTCATTGGATTACGCCCGTCTGCAGAACACCAGAAAAATCTAAGCTTCACTGTGGCCACAGTGGCATTTTCCAACATCCTCATGACATGGACAGACGTCAACATTTGGAGTCAATCTTGAGCAATCTGGCTGGGGAGGGAGGATTGAGAAGGGGAGGGAGGGAGTGGGAGGGAGGGAAGCGTATGTTTATAGATTGAAGGGGGAATGCTATGGCTGATGATTGGTACTCCCTCTCTCTCTCTCTCTCTCTCTCTCTCTCTCTCTCTCTCTCTCTCTCTCTCTCTCTCTCTCTCTCTCTCTCTCTCTCTCCCTCTCTCTCTCTCTCAATCTGTAATCTGTCTGCCTCTCCCCTCCCGTGTTTTCATTTAATATAGTTGTGCTGAGATGTACTTTACACAATTACATGCATGTATCTCTCCCGTCTTATTTTCATATCTCCCCATGATCCCTTATTATGTCCATCCTCCCCACCATGTCCTGAGATGATCTCAATTCTACACCTACATCCTGTATCCTCCTCCTCCTCACTTCTTCTTCTCTCACTGCTGTGTCTCTGCATGACTTTCCAGCTTGTCTGCCTGGATGACCTCGTATCAGATTAAACTCACTCTCACCGACTGCGACCTCCCCGGCCACTCCCCATGACACACACCCTCACAAACAAACTCTCTCACACACAAACGTGCATGCACACACACACACACACACACACACACACACACACACACACACACACACACACACACACACACACACACACACACACACACACACACATCCTAAACACACACTCACGTCTCCAAACCCCAACCCCCACTAAGTCCTCACTAGCCCCCCTGTGAAGCTAGGAAACCCTGTCTCCAACAGGCCCATATGTGAGTCTCGTTAAGGCTCACTGTATTATCTAGGATGGGGATCCCCATGTTGTAGCTAATGTAGTTAGCTTTAAAGTTACTGGCAGGAACAATGCCTTAATTTTGCCATTCCAGGGACCTAATAGTTGTAACGCCAAACTATGGAGTAACCCATATCTTGTATCTCATGTCTCATGTTAAGTTATTTATTTAAAAAACAATTGGGGGGGGGGGGGGGTAGATCAGCTTTTATATTGCAGATAGATTGTGGCTTCTATCAACGTAATTGTCTGCATCATTTCCAATCCCCCATATATTTTGTTTGTAAATATATATGTGTGGTGTGGTAACAGGAGAACAACCTCTCCCTCAACATGATCAAGACAAAGGAGATGATTGTGGACTACAGGAAAAGGAGGACTGAGCACGCCACCGATCTCATCGACAGGGCTGTAGTAAAGCAGGTTGAAAACTTCAAGTTCCTTGGTGTCCACATCAGCAATAAACTAACAAGGTCCAAGCACCCCAAGACAGTCGTGAGGAGGACATGACAAAACCTATTCCCCCTGTAGGAGACTGAAAAGATTTGGCATCGGTCCTCAGATCCTCTACAGGTTCTACAGTTGTACCATCGTGAGCATCCTGACAGGTTGCATCACTACCTGGTATGGCAACTGCTCGGCCTCCGACCGCAAGTCACTACAGAGGGTGGTGCGTACGGCCAAGTACATCACTGGGGCCAAGCTTCCTGCCATCCATGAACTCTATACCAGGCGGTGTCAGAGGAAGGACCAAAAATGTGTCAAAGACTCCAGCCACCGTAGTCATAGACTGTTCTCTCTGTTACCGCACGACAAGCAGTACCGGAGCGCCAAGTCTAGGTCCAGGAGGCTTCAAAACAGCTTCTACCCCCAACGCAAAAGACTGCTGAACAATTAATGGGTGGCAGACGTGTTATTGCCTACTCTTACCACCTGGGGGCAGCCCGTCAGGAAGTCCAGGATCCAGTTGCAGAGGGCAGTGTTTAGTCCCAGAATCCTTAGCTTAGTGATGAGCTTCGATGGCACTATGGTGTTGAACGCTGAGCTGTAGTCAATGAAAAGCATTCTCACATAGGTGTTCCTTTTGTCCAGGTGGGAAAGGGCAGTGTGGAGTGCAATAGAGATTGCATCATCTGTGGATCTGTTGGTGCGGCATGCAAATTGGAGTGGGTCTAGTGTTTCTGGGATAATTGTGTTGATGTGAACCATGACCAGCATTTCAAAGCATTTCATGGCTACAGACATGAGTTGTATGGGTCGGTAGTCATTTAGGCAGGTTACCTTAGTGTTCTTGGGCACAGGGACAATGGTGGTCTGTTTGAAACATGTAGGTATTACAGACTCAAACAGGGTTGAAAATGTCAGTGAAGACACTTGCCAGTTCGTCAGCGTATGCTTGGAGTACACGTCCTGTTAATTCGTCTTCTGATGGAAATATGGTAAAACTGATTGAAGTTTCCCTGCATTAAAGTCCCCGGTCCACTAGTAGCGCTGCCTCTGGATGAGCGTTTTCCTGTTTGCTCATGGTGGTATGCAGCTAATTGAGTGTGGTTTTAGTGCCAGCATCGGTCTGTGGTGGTATGTAGACAGCTACGTAAAATACAGATGAAAACTCTCTAGGTAGATAGTGTGGTCTACAGCTTATCATGAGATACTCTACCTCAGGCGAGCAAAACCTCGAGACTTCCTTAGATATCGTGTACCAGCTGTTGTTTACATATATGCATAGGCTCCCACCCAGTATCCTACCAGATGTTGCTGTTCTGTCCTGCCGATAGAGTGTATAACCCACCAGCTGTATGTTCCTGATGTCGTTGTTCAGCCACGACTCGGTGAAACATAAGATATTACAGTTTTTTATGTTCCGTTGGTAGGATATACATGCTTTCGGTTCGTCCCATTTATTTTCCAGCGATTGAACGGACGAAAGGCGAAGGCAAATTATCCACTCGTCACCTGATCCTCACAAGGCAACCTGATCTTTTTCCGCGAAATCTCAGTTTCCTTCTCCAGCGAATGTCGGGGATCTGGGCCTGGTCGGGTGTCTGCAGTATCTCCCTCCCATCCGACTCATTGAAGAAAACATCTTTGTCTAATCTGAGGTGAGTAATCACAGTTCTGATGTCCAGAAGCTCTTTTCCGCCACTATAGACGGTAGCAGTAACATTATGTACAAAACAAGTTACGAACAATGCAAGAACACTAACAAATTAGCATGGTTGGTTAAGAGCCGATAAGACAGCAGTCATCCTCTCCGGCACCAATTATCCATTCAATCCGTTCACCTTCTCTGCCTCTCACAAAGACACAGCGGTAGGAATCGAAAATCTCAAATTTGGACTCATCAGACCAAAGGACAGATTTCCACTGGTCTAATGTCCATTGCTCGTGTTTATTGGCCCAAGCAAGTCTCTTCTTTTTATTGGTGTCCTTTAGTCATGGTATCTTTGCTGATTGACATAGTCTCCTATGAGAGGTTGATGTTGAGATGTGTCTGTTACTTGAACTCTGTGAACCATTTATTTGGGCTAAAATGTCTGAGGCTGGTAACTCTAACGAACATATCCTCTGTAGCAGAGGTAACTCTGGGTCTTCCTTTCCTGTGGCGGTCCTGATGAGAGCCAGTGTTATCACAGTGCCTAAGGGTTTTTGCGAATGGACTTGAAGAAACTTTCAAAGTTCTTGAAATGTTCTGTATTGACTGACCTTCATGTCTTAAAGTAATGATAGACTGTTGTTTCTCTTTGCTTTTTTGAGCTGTTCTTACCATAATATGGACTTGGTATTTTACCAAATAGGGCAATTTCTGTATACCACCCTGTCATGACGTGGCCCTTTCTGGGTGTAGATCGTGGCTTCCCCTTCTCTCACTCTCTCCTACATCCAGGTTCTGTTATCTCAGGTCGTAAATTCCTGGCGGAGACTCTCTCCCCCTGGCCATGCAGAAAGAGAGACCACGGAGTGAACAAAGGATTTCATGTGGCCGAACACCTAAATCTCCAAAATGGGAAAATTAAACTATATGTCCACTTGTGAGAATGTGGGAAGGGTCCGTGGACACTTAAGGGACAGTTATGTTGAGTGTGTTTCATTTGGTGACCTCATGAAGGACTGGAAACACACATAACTATATCTCTGAATGTGTACATTTCTCAATGATGGTGTTTGCATCTAATTCCTGTATAAAATGAATGAGAAAAGATTAAACTATTTGTGAAATTATGTAATATGATGGTAACATGATTTGGTGTCATGGAACAGCGTTTTCCTATTGTCATGAATAAAATCCCCTCCTGAGGAAATCCTCTTCAGATTGAGCAAACCCACAGCGTGAGCTGTGATTGCGAAGAGTTTAGACCACGCATACCTCGGTGTAAGCTTAGGTGGTACAGGTTTGAGTACCAAAACTAAAAAACTATAACACATGGAGCATTGGCTACACGGCTGGAAATGGTTAAACTCTGAGACTATCAATCTCTACAGAATAAGAGCAGATCTTAGATACTCATTACTAGTCTGCAGCTAGAAATTACATAAACCTGGGATGCGAATACCGACAACCCCCGAAACATCTATTCTATGAAAACATTTCTTAATGGTATTCAGAAGTATCCATTCTAACCACAAAATACTTTGATCTTCAGGGAAACAGAAAGAGAGAGAGAGACTCGGATGAACTCTCCAGCAGACGAACTGGATTCCAACAGAGAAGACTACAATGACACATGGGCTTAAATACATATTGATTGCAATTATTCCCGAATGAGTGAGCATTCATGTGCAAAAGATTAGCATTTCAATTAATATAACTTTCAACTGCGTGTAGTGATCCCTTTTGTCTTTCCCGCTCCTTTCTCAGTCCACACACACTTCCTTTTGTTCACCCAGCCGTCATATCGATTTAGCCCACTAGGGGATCTTCCCTATCATTGTTAGTCACCAATATCTACTGTTTGTTTGTTTATGCATCTCTGTGATTATTTAGTTAGTTAGTAAATAAATCATTAAGCCAATTGGTGTATGGATGATAAATCGTTTAAGGCTAGGTTCGTGCAGATAACCAACAATTTACTGCGTTTGGAATGAGACTGACGTGAGGTAAAGAATAATTAATTAATAGAAGATTAATTGATAGGATATTAAAATATCTGAAGAGTTATATTCGGAAAATTTGTTATCTGAAGATTTTCTGTGGTGCCCCGACTTCCTAGTTAATTAAATGTACATGATTAGTTTAATCACAAAATAATAATTACAGAGAATTGTTTTGATAAAATAACAGTATTCACTTTTAATGATGCCAAAGACACAACAACCTCTTTCTTGTCACAACACAACTGATTTGCTCAAACGCATTAAGAAGGAATGAAATTCCACAAATTAAGTCACACCTGTTAATTGAAATGCATTCCAGGTGTCTACCTCATGAAGTTGGTTGAGTGAATGCCAAGAGTGTGTAAAACTGTCAGTTAAAGGGTGGCAACTTTGAAGAATCTGAAATATAATATATATTTTAATTTGTTTAACACTTTTTTGGTTACTACATGATTCCATATGTGTAATTTAATAGTTTTGATGTCTTCACTATTATGCTACAATGTTGAAAATATAAAAAATAAATATATACCTTAGAATGAGTAGGTGTGTCCAAACTTTTGACTGGTACTGTATATATAAAATATATATATTTTTTACAAATATTTTTTTCTTTATTATTTTCCCCTAACCTTACCATCCCTCCCCTAACTGGAGTACACTAATGGATGACAACACTTAGGCTTCTACTTCCAGCTTATACATACTATATACATGTTACAGACACCGTATATTTCACAATCATTTTCATTTGATTGTTTTTAGTCCCATCATTCAGCTCTTATTCAAAGCTTCAGAACGTGTGTTATTTCTCTGGAATCCGAGAGCTGATTTTCTTTTTGTTCTGCCCTCTCTCCAAGTGTGTGTTTCATGCCAGTGTGTGTGTGTGTGTGTGTGTGTGTGTGTGTGTGTGTGTGTGTGTGTGTGTGTGTGTGTGTGTGTGTGTGTGTGTGTGTGTGTGTGTGTGTGTGTGTGTGTGTGTGTGTGTGTGTGTGTGTGTGTGTGTATGTATGTATGTGTGCGTGCGTGCGTATGTATGTATGTATGTATGTGTGTGTGTGTGTGTGTGTGTGTGTGTGTGTGTGTGTGTGTGTGTGTGTGTGTGTGTATGTGTGCGTGTGTGTCTGATCTGTAGGATGCCTGTAGGCTGGTCCCAGGAGTGAAGCTGAGCGCTCATCCAACACAAACAGGGTCACGGAACAACGCCTCAGTCAGTTGTGTGGAGTTTACTGACGATATTCTGTGTCTCTTGAATCAGATCATAACAGTTATAAGTCATAAGATCATTAGTCGATCAGAGCGACACCAATAATGTTTCCCTTATCTCCTAGATGTCAGTATTGATCAGGTTATTATGTTTACCCATGATCTCTCCTGCTTCATTGACCCATTCTAAGAAAGAGTTTTATCATGCTCATGTCAGAAGTCTACTTTCATTCATAACAAACACATACTGTACCTGTAGGGTTCATTGTGTTAATCACAAAACAGGTCTGATAAAGTGAATGACTGGCAGGATGAATATGCAGGTTCTGGTTTCAGGGAGACAAGCAGAGGACACAACGGCTGCTGTCACACATACCGATCTCAGACCTCCTCCCCTCCTTAAGGTAAATGCACTAACTGTAAGTCGCTCTGGACAAGAGTGTCTGCTAAATCAGTGTTTTACCGAACAGTGTTGCTTCATGATCCACCATAAGACTTGAGCAGTGAAAAAACATGCTGTACACAGACCAAAGAATAAGTTAATAATTAATAAATAATACTGTCTTTTTCAAACCATTTAACTGAATGTAGATTTGAGTGTGGCTTGTTGTGACCAACTTAAAGAAATGTACTATATACTGTAGTTCTAACATCATTTCTAACAACGCAGGGTTTCTCCTGAATAGTAAACAGGCTTAGGCGGTGGGCATGTCAGGGGGCGTGGCAATGGGCGGTTGTCTGAGCGGCTGACATCGGGGCGATAAAATTTTAGGCCCTCATCTTGGCAGCGGAGAGAACATTTTGCAGTTTTACAGTTAATTTTCTGCAATTCTAGACATGTTGCCATGGCTAATGCTGTGTTCTTATAACATTATAACTACATCAATGGGGGCCTGATTGTATAGCTTTTATTTTGGTGATTTTAAGTTCTCAAAGATTATAGGCTATATTAAAAAAAATATATAGGTCCATTATATTTTCTACACACTTTCTATTTGGTTAAGTCTTTTAAGTTTACACTGAAAGCATTTTCCCATCCCATTTTTTGAGGGTGAAAATTAAAATAATAAAACATAATTTTTTGCACAACAATAAGTGTCATCCCACGAGCAACCTGGACCCACCTGGACCCTTGCCGAAACCCACAAGTGGGTCCCGAACCACAGTTTGGGAACCACTGCGCTAAATTATCTAACATCCAAATGTAAAATGAAACTCCTGGCCCTGGGGACGATGAAAACCCTGTCAAAATGCAACAACTTTATACTTGTTCATATTAATTATATTTAGGTCTAGACTAACAAGGGTTTCCTCTACCCAGACACAAGATAACAACTGATAGACAGTAGAACTCACAGGGCTGAGCTAGTTCATTGCATGTTTGCATTATTCAGGCCTATGCAACTGCAGGCCTAATAAACATTTCACTCAGTCTAACAATTCACTCAGTCTGTGTTATCACTATTGTGTTGATTGATTCATTCCAGTTAATTATTTTGAATTGAAAATGTATAGGCAGCCTAGCCAGACTAATGTTGAAAATAAACAAAATTTGATCACATAAACATTTTCTCCTGACAAACAAATGGACTATAAATACATAACGTTACCAATTAGTTTACCCTGACCAAATGGACAGTGCACATAGGCTGTACGTATCTGCTCTTATTAGTAGCCTACAGTTGATCAGACTGAAAAAGTGTCTAGTTTTCAGATCTCTAATGTCTAGATGTAACCTAGGCTGCTGCAACATTTATGGAATGAGTTGTAGCTTGTGTCTATCAGGAGTGATTGTGTCATCATCTTTGCTAAATAAATACAGGAGAAAAGTGGAAAGTCTACTTGAACGGACCCAACAAATTGCGTTCCGTCAACTTCTCTTTTTAATCTCACACTCAATGGATGATGCGGTGGAAGCGATCAAGTCATTCTGAATTGATTTCGACGTCCCATAGAAGACTGTAGAAACATCCATATGCTCAGCAAGTTAATAAGCATCGTAATGTGCAATTACCTCCGCAAGCTCCTCGTAGTTGCCCTTGCTAGCTGAACTTTCCCTCTCGTCATGCCCCTAAGTTAAAGCCAACTCTTGCCGATAAGCTGCTTGTGACCTTGTTTCTTCTCACCTTCTCGTTGTGTTGTGCAGTTTGAATACGCAAACGTTTGTCCATTACATGATCGATGAGGCTTTTTCCAAGGTGCTTGAATGTGATGCGGGCAATGAAAGTGGTTCTTCAACAAAACATCCACTACATTGTTGTTAGAATTAGCTAGCCGTTCTGGAGGAGAAAACTGCACTCTGGTAGCTAGCTAACGTTAGCACTTGCTACTAAAGTTAGCAAGGCAGATTTAAATAAATTGTACTAACTCCTCACAAAAATAAAGTCCTAAAACCAAGTAAACAATATATATCTTTCTCCTGTAGGTTGAAGATCCTAAAAATGCTCAACTATCACTCTTCACTCAATCTCTATCTAATATGTCACCATCTCACCAAGCATCTCAATACAGAACACCCCATAATGCTCTGTGGCACAACCCCAATACAACACACTGGGTTCATTCTCTGCTCCTAATCCTATGATTGGATGGACAACATGTCAGTTCATTTTGCAAAAGTTTTGATTGGTTGGAGGATGTCCTCCGGAAGTGGTCATAATTACCTTGTAGGTCTATGGAAGGGGGTGAGGCCTACAAGCCTCCTAGGTTTTTGTATTGAAGTCATTGTAGTCAGAGGAGGACGGGGGAATAGCTATCCTCCAGCTACACCATGATGGTATCCTAGAGTGTGTTGTTGAGGCTACAGTAGACCTTCATTGCAAAATAGTGTTTTAATCAGGTATTTTAATATATTTAGTATAGATTTTTCAAAAAAGGCTAACTTTTTTAATGTCTCATTATTTTTTATTTTTCTGAGTAGGATGGTCCTCCCCTTCCTCCTCTGAGGAGCCCTCCACTGACACAGACACACAAACACAAACACAAACATACACACACACACACAAATACACACAACACACACAGTGCAGCTGGAATCTGACTGTGTCTTTGATGGGCCGGGCTGACATACACACTCACTGTGCACAAGGAGACTTACTGTGTAGGCTTACTGTACACAAACTGATTGACACACAAACACACACACACACACACACACACACACACACACACACACACACACACACACACACACACACACACACACACACACACACACACACACACACACACACACACAAATACACACGACCCACACAGTGCAGCTGGAATCTGACTGTGTCTTTGATGGGCCGGGCTGACATACACACTCACTGTGCACAAGGAGTCTTACTGTGTAGGCTTACTGTAAACAAACTGATTGACACACACACACACACACAAACACACACACAAACACACACACAAACACACACACACATAGCATCACACTGTACATGTACACATAATTTCCAGGCTTCTCATGTTAAAAAGATCAGCCCTAATGAGGGTGGTGTACAGTATCCCATACAGACCAACATTAACTGCGAAGACGGCAGACTTTTCATTTCAGAGTCAATAAGCAGAGCAGCACTGAGAGCTTTCATCATATCACCCAGGCCCTGCTCTGTTCATCATATCACCCAGGCTCTGCTCTGTTCATCATATCACCAAGGCTCTGCTCTGTTCATCATATCACCCAGGCTCTGCTCTGTTCATCATATCACCCAGGCTCTGCTCTGTTCATCATATCACCCAGGCTCTGCTCTGTTCATCATATCACCCAGGCTCTGCTCTGTTCATCATATCACCCAGGCTCTGCTCTGTTCATCATATCACCAAGGCTCTGCTCTGTTCATCATATCACCCAGGCTCTGCTCTGTTCATCATATCACCCAGGCTCTGCTCTGTTCATCATATCACCCAGGCTCTGCTCTGTTCATCATATCACCCAGGCTCTGCTCTGTTCATCATGTCACCCAGGCCCTGCTCTGTTCATCATATCACCCAGGCTCTGCTCTGTTCATCATATCACCCAGGCTCTGCTCTGTTCATCATATCACCCAGGCTCTGCTCTGTTCATCATGTCACCCAGGCTCTGCTCTGTTCATCATATCACCCAGGCTCTGCTCTGTTCATCATATCACCCAGGCTCTGCTCTGTTCATCATATCACCCAGGCTCTGCTATGTTCATCATATCACCCAGGCTCTGCTCTGCTCTCATCTGCTCATCCTGTCTCACATTACCACTCGACAAATTAGACCTTAAGGACTAGCCCCAGCTTCTCTCTCATGTCCCATTTAATAGTGACAAATGAGCCCTCAAAGAAAGTACAACGTATACGTGTTTCTGTTTTTCACAGCAAAACAACATTCGAATTCACTAGTCTTGCCTGCTCATCAAAATTGAAGAGTGGGTTTTCTGTCAGGCATTAAAAAGGCATTACAGAGAAGGCAGTTCCTGTGCTTATGATCTAAGAGAGAAAGAAAAATACTCTTATCCTTCTCTCCCCCATCTATTTCATTCGTCTTTACCTCTTCTTGACCCCTAATAGCAGTTGGTTCTGAGTTGTCTAACTTTCTCTCTCTCACACACACACACACACACACACACACACACACACACACACACACACACACACACACACACACACACACACACACACACACACACACACACACACACACACACACACACACACACACACACACACACACACACACACACACACACACACACCCTTTTCCCCTGTCAGGGATGTCAGCGCAATGTTGTGGACCAGGAGGCTGTTGATGCAGCCAACACTAGGCGGGCTATATTTAAGATGGCCACCCGTCCGCCACCGTCACTACGCTAATGTCTGTAGCTTAGTAATTGAAGCGTGGATAATAATAAAAGGTTAAAAGAGAGGACCTGTCGTGGCTTACAGCTCTATGTGTCAGGCCAGGGCACTAATCTGCTGTTATTCTCTATTTTTAGGGGGGGGGGTCATTATAATAGAGGTGATGTCTCCCTTTGTTCATGAAGTTGAGAAAATTATTATATATATATTTTTTATTATGCTTAGAGGGGAGAGTAGATGGGATATTCATGTATTTGGTCTGACTGGTGGTCATGCAGCCATAAACTCAGGCAAGCAGACAGGCTGGCAGGGGAATTTGGCTGAGGGAGGCAATAATCTTTGCAGGAGGGAGGGAACAAGGGGAGTCTCAGGGCCGACGCAGGGGGGTGAAGGCCAGGTCCAGAGAAGAAGAATTGACAGGAGAGTGGTGCCAAATTGGAGATATTGTTCTCTCCCTCTCTCCCTCTCTCCCTCTCCTCACTCACTCACTCACTCACTCACTCACTCACTCACTCACTCACTCACTCACTCACTCACTCACTCACTCACTCACTCACTCACTCACTCACTCACTCACTCACTCACTCACTCACTCACCCACCCTCTATCCCTTCCTCTCTCCATTTCTCCCTTCACTCGATCTCTCTCCTTCTGCTTTTCTGGGGTGTTTACTGACATATTCTACCTCTCCCTATCCCAGTATGCTGCCCCCACTTGCTTCAAAAAGTCCACTACTGTTCCTGTACCCAAGGAAGCTAAGATAACTGAACTAAAGGACTATTGCCCCATAGCACTCACCTCTGTCATCATGAAGTGTTTTGAGAGGCTAGTCAAGGACCATATCACCTCTACCTTACCCCAAACCGCGTATCCACTACAATTTGCACACTGCCCCAACAATTCCAAGGACACATGTTGTTACATTATTCTAAAATATCTAAAATAAATAAAAATCCCCATGAATTTACACACAATACACATTCAATGACAAAGTGAAAACATGTTTTTAGAAATGTATAAAAAACAAAAAACTGAAATACCTTTTTTACATAAGTATTCAGACCCTTTGCTATGAGACTCGGAATTAAGATCAGGTGCATTCTATTTCCATTGATCATCCTTGAGATGTTTCTACAATTTGATTGTAGTCCACCTGTGGTAAATTCAATTGATTGGACATGATTTGGAAAGACACACACCTGTTTATATAAGGTCCCACAGCTAACAATGCATGTCAGAGCTAAAACCAAGCCATGAGGTCGAAGGAATTGTCTGCAGAGCTCCGAGACAGGATTATGTTGAGGCATAGATCTGGGGAAGTGTACCAAAAAATGTATGAAGCATTATTGTTCCCCAAGAACACTGTGGCCTCCATCATTCTTAAATGGAAGAAGTTTGGAACCACCATGACTCTGGCCTCCCGGCCAAACTGAGCAATTGGGGGAGAACGGACTAGGTTAGGAAGGTGACCAAGAACCCGATGGTCACTCTGACAGAGCTCCAAATAACTTTTGTGGAGATGGGAGAACCTTTCAGAAGGACAACCATCTCTGCAGCACTCCACCAATCAGGCCTTTATGGTAGAGTGGCCAGACGGAAGCCACTCCTCAGTAGAGTGGCATGTGAAGTATTCACCCACTTGGCATTTTTCCTATTTTGTTGCCTTACAACCTGGAATGAAATATATTTTTTGGGGGGGTTGTATCATTTGATTTAATAAACAACTTGCCTAACACTTTGAAGATGCAAAATATTTTTTGTTATGAAACAAACAAGAAATAAGACAAAAAAACAGAAAACTTGAACGTGCATAACTATTCACCGCCCCAATGTCAATATTTTGTAGAGCCACCTTTTGCAGCAATGTCACGACTTCTGCCGAAGTCGATGCCTCTCCTTGTTCGGGCGGTGCTCGGCGATCGACGTCACCGGTCTTCTAGCCATCATTGATCTATGTTTCATTTTCCATTGGTTTTGTCTGGTCTTCTTACACACCTGGTTCCAATCCCATTCATTTATTGTTGTGTATTTAACCCTCTGTTTTCCATCATGTCCTTGTCAGAGATTGTTTAATGTTATGTTGATGTTTTATGGATTGGTGTGCGACGGGTTCTTGTACCCACATTTATTTTATTATGGACTTTGGGTTTGGAGTTTGTTTTAATTTATTAAAATACTCCATTTATACCAAGTTTAATTCTCCTGCGCTTGACTTCCCTGCCGCCTACATACACGACGTGACAAGCAATTACAGTTGCAAGTCTCTTGGGGTATGTCTCTATAAGCTTGGCACATCTAGCAACTAGGATTTTTGCCCATTCTTCAAGGCAAAACTGCTCCAGCTCCTTCAACTTGGATGGGTTCCGCTGGTGTACAGCAATCTTTAAGTCATACCATAGATTCTCAATTGGATTGAGGTCTGGGTTTTGACTAGGCCATTCCAAGACATTTAAATGTTTGCCCTTAAACCACTCAAATGTTGCTTTAGCTGCATGCTTAGGGTCATTGTCCTGCTGGAAGGTGAACCTCCATCCCAGTCTCAAATCTCTGGAACACTGAAACAGGTTTCCCTCAAGAATTTCCCTGTATTTGGCGCCATCATTCACTCCTTCAATTCTGACCAGTTTCTCAGTCCCCGCCGATGAAAAACATCTCAACACCATGCTTCACTGTGGGGATGGTGTTCTCGGGGTGATGAGAGGTGCTGGGTTTGAGCCAGACATAGCATTGTCCTTGATGTCCAAAAAGCTACATTTTAGTCTCATCTGACCAGAGTACCTTCTTCCAAATGTTTTTTTCTTTAAGCAATGGCTTTTTTCTGGCCACTCTTCCATAAATCCCATCTCCGTGGAGTGTACAACTTAAAGTGGTTCTATGGACAGATACTCCAATCTCTGCTGTGGAGCTTTGCAGCTCCTTCAGGGTTATCTTTGGTCTCTTTGTTGCCTGACTCTGTACCAGTACCCCCTGTATATAGCCTCGCTACTGTTATTTTATTGTGATATTGTGTGTTGATTGATGAGGGGGGAAAAAACGATTTCATTAATTTTAGAATAAAGCTGTAAAGTAACAAAATGTGGAAAAAATCAAGGGGTCTGAATACTTTCCGAATGCACTGTTTATACTGCAGGCAACAACACCTCCACCAAGCTGATCCTCAACACGTGCACCCAACAGGGTTTGTGCTCAGCCCCCTCCTGTACTCCCATGACTGCGTGGCTATGCACGACTCCAACTCAATCATCAAGTTTTCTGTTGAGACAACAGTGGTAAGCCTGATTACCAACAACAACATGACACCCTCCGGGGAAGAGGTGAGAGATCTGGGAGAGTGGTGCCAGGAAAATAATCTTTCCCTCAATGTTAAAAAAAACCAAGGAGCTGATGATGGACTACAGGAGACAAAAGAGGGAGCATGCCCACATCCACATTGACGGGGCTGTAGTGGTTAGGGTCAGAAATGTCAAGTTCCTTGGCGTGCACATCACTGAGGGCCTGAAATGGTCCCACCACACCGACACCGTGGTGAAGACGGCACAAAAGCCAGTTCTTAATTTGAGCCTCTCCGTTTTTTTTACTTTTTCGTTCCGGAACCTATTTGGCTGGATCCGGTACCTCTCGTGGGAAGGAAAAAGAAGTGTCACGTTTTGCAATGTAGACATTATAATAAACGCAATCAAAGTTCATTTGAGTTCCCTCTCGTTAATCATGACGTCATTGATCTTCAACTTGGACATTTGGAGCTCAGAGTTCCTCACCTGGAATTCCAAGTTGGATGACCGTTCAACATTTTTTTTTGGAAGTCGGAGCTTGTTTTCTCCCGACTCCAGTGCGTTCAGGACAACTGGGAAATAGGAAGTCAGAGATTTCCCAGTTGTTTTGAACGTGGCATTAAAACAAATTATGCCAAAGTCTCCAGTCATGTAAAATAATGTAGAATAGCATGATATGCATTGATAAAAGGCCCAACATTTCCTAGACCCTAGGCCACAAAAAGTTTGTTCCATGTGTGCAACTTCTGTAGGTGCCTCTACTCTACTGCTCGATGCCACTAATGTGATGATATGCATGCAATGCTTTATTATAAGGGTGATTTCTTTCTCATGCTTTCCGGTACCTCAGAGTTCCTCATGTTACCCCCCCTCTCGCGTTCGCTTTTTGTTCCGGCACCTCCCAATTTACAAATTAAGCACTGGCAACAGCTCCTCAACAACCTCAGGTGGCAGAATAAATTCAGCATGGCCCCTAGGACCCTCACAAACTTATACAAATGCACCATTGAGAGCATTCTGTCAGGCTGCATCACTGCCTGGTGTGGCATCTGCACCATCCTCAACCGCATGGCTCTCAGGAGCGTGGTGCTATTAGTCCAAAATAACACTGGGGTCATGCTGCCTGCCCTCCAGGACATTTACAGCCCTCTGGGCTCTATTTTAACAAACCTAATGCAATGGTAAATCTAAGTGCAGGCAGTAGCCCCTCTCTGGCCAATCAGTATGTGCTCCATGGAGAAATATGTGGTTGCTTCAAGTTGTGAATTTACGGGTCTTTTAGGTATTGCATTGGAATCATCTGCAATTACAATGTTCATCCATTATAGTTTGTTAAATGGCTTACAGAAACGAAATTGCAAAATGTAGACCTATCTTTTCTAAATACATTAACATGAACCAATTCTTAGTCTACATTGTTTTAAATAATTGCATGGCTTCAATAGCATTCACACTGCTATAGGGACTAGGCCTACTATATCTGCATCATGGCTTCAATAGCATTCACACTGCTATAGGGGCTAGGCCTACTATATCTGCATCATGGCTTCAATAGCATTCACACTGCTATAGGGGCTAGGCCTACTATATCTGCATCATGGCTTCAATAGCATTCACACTGCTATAGGGGCTAGGCCTACTATATCTGCATCATGGCTTCAATAGCATTCACACTGCTATAGGGACTAGGCCTACTATATCTGCATCATGGCTTCAATAGCATTCACACTGCTATAGGGGCTAGGCCTACTATATCTGCATCATGGCTTCAATAGCATTCACACTGCTATAGGGGCTAGGCCTACTATATCTGCATCATGGCTTCAATAGCATTCACACTGCTATAGGGACTAGGCCTACTATATCTGCATCATGGCTTCAATAGCATTCACACTGCTATAGGGACTAGGCCTACTATATCTGCATCATGGCTTCAATAGCATTCACACTGCTATAGGGACTAGGCCTACTATATCTGCATCATGGCTTCAATAGCATTCACACTGCTATAGGGACTAGGCCTACTATATCTGCATCATGGCTTCAATAGCATTCACACTGCTATAGGGACTCCTACTGTAACTGCATCATGGCTGATCATGGACATGCAAAACATTGTCAATAAGCAAGATTCAATTAATTATTGATAAGGCCTAAAATGAAAACAAATAATTCGAATAAAATTGTAAACAAAACAACTTGTTTTAAATAGGCGATGTCACACTTACAGGCACCGTAACTTCTCCCCGTGGGCATATAATATTATATTAAAACAATGAAGTTTATGGAGAGTTTAACACACATCCAAACTTTTCACAATAGCTGGACAAAGATCCAAAATAAATAGAGAGGGAGAATGCCCGCTCACTGTTACACCGCTCCCAAATAGGCCTATGTTTAATGAACATAATGGGAACCATCTAACAGATCAGATCTCATTCACACATCTCCAGAAGTTCCACTGCTAGAACACCATGGACCTTGTCACCAGAAAACCAGAAAGGTGAATAATTCTAATGAGTTTAGTTGTAATACAATGTTATGAAAAACAAGCAATATATATGATTTTTTTTCTGACAACAACAACAAATACATGTAAAATTGAAAAATATCATAATGCCATGATGAAAAAGATAGGTATTGCTGTTGAACCAGCCTTTATAGCAGACCTACGGAAGGGCTTGTCCTAAACGGAACCTAATCTTTTATATAACTAGGCAAGTCAGTAAAGAACTATTTCTTATTTACTAATTATATCACCAGACCATCAGATTGTTGAACAGCTTCTATTACCAGGTCATTAGCCTATTGAACAGCTTCTATCACCATCAGACTGTTGAACAGCTTCTATTACCATCAGACTGTTGAACAGCTTCTATTACCATCAGACTGTTGAACAGCTTCTATTACCATCAGACTGTTGAACAGCTTCTATTACCATCAGACTGTTGAACAGCTTCTATCACCAGACCATCAGACTGTTGAACAGCTTCTATTACCATCAGACTGTTGAACAGCTTCTATTACCATCAGACTGTTGAACAGCTTCTATTACCAGAGCATCAGACTGTTGAACAGCTTCTATCACCATCAGACTGTTGAAAAGCTTCTATTACCAGAGCATCAGACTGTTGAACAGCTTCTATCACCATCAGACTGTTGAACAGGTTCTATTACCATCAGACTGTTGAACAGCTTCTATTACCATCAGACTGTTGAACAGCTTCTATCACCATCAGACTGTTGAACAGCTTCTATTACCATCAGACTGTTGAACAGCTTCTATCACCATCAGACTGTTGAACATCTTCTATCACCATCAGACTGTTGAACAGCTTCTATCACCATCAGACTGTTGAACAGCTTCTATTACCATCAGACTGTTGAACAGCTTCTATTACCATCAGACTGTTGAACAGCTTCTATCACCATCAGACTGTTGAACAGCTTCTATCACCATCAGACTGTTGAACATCTTCTATTACCATCAGACTGTTGAACAGCTTCTATCACCATCAGACTGTTGAACAGCTTCTATTACCATCAGACTTTTGAACAGCTTCTATCACCAGACCATCAGACTGTTGAACAGCTTCTATTACCATCAGACTGTTGAACAGCTTCTATTACCATCAGACTGTTGAACAGCTTCTATTACCAGACCATCAGACTGTTAAACAGCTTCTATCACCATCAGACTGTTGAACAGCTTCTATTACCAGACCATCAGACTGTTGAACAGCTTCTATCACCATCAGACTGTTGAACAGCTTCTATTACCAGACCATCAGACTGTTGAACAGCTTCTATCACCATCAGACTGTTGAACAGCTTCTATTACCAGACCATCAGACTGTTGAACAGCTTCTATTACCATCAGACTGTTGAACAGCTTCTATTACCATCAGACTGTTGAACATCTTCTATTACCATCAGACTGTTGAACATCTTCTATTACCATCAGACTGTTAAACAGCTTCTATCACCATCAGACTGTTGAACAGCTTCTATTACCATCAGACTGTTGAACATCTTCTATTACCATCAGACTGTTGAACAGCTTCTATCACCATCAGACTGTTGAACAGCTTCTATTACCATCAGACTGTTGAACAGCTTCTATCACCAGACCATCAGACTGTTGAACAGCTTCTATCACCATCAGACTGTTGAACATCTTCTATTACCAGACCATCAGACTGTTGAACAGCTTCTATTACCATCAGACTGTTGAACAGCTTCTATCACCATCAGACTGTTGAACAGCTTCTATTACCATCAGACTGTTGAACAGCTTCTATCACCAGACCATCAGACTGTTGAACAGCTTCTATTACCATCAGACTGTTGAACAGCTTCTATTACCATCAGACTGTTGAACAGCTTCTATTACCATCAGACTGTTGAACATCTTCTATTACCAGACCATCAGACTGTTGAACAACCATTACTAGCCGGTTAACTGCCCGGTGCTCAGCCCTGCACATTGAGACATATTCCCCATGTATATATAGTGTATATAGAGTTATTTCATGCAGTCACTGAATGCTGGTCACCTCACATTATGCTTACATACTGTTGTCTACTCACTGTGTATGTATATACTGTGTTCTCCACATAACTCATCATAATATACATACCATTTTCCTTCCAAGTGATGTACTGTCTATGCACAACAGGTATTTACATTATGGTTTGTCACATACTCTGGTCACCCTTCCTCCATATTTCTTCCTCTGTCTCTTTCTTTCCCTTGTCTGTTGAGTGAACATCTGCCAAACACACATACTGTAACACACTCTCCTTGGACAGGTTGCATAAGCCACCCAGCCACACACACACACACACACACACACAAACAGCTGGTCTTCTGTTACCTTGTCTCTTGCGGCAGGCAAGACTCTGTGTGTGCCGTGTAGATAATGTGATATGTGCAATAGTGCCTTTGTGTGTTCTGTAATTAATATCAGACACGAGGTGAGAGATGTGGGGTCGCATATGCTGCCAGCCGCCTGCGTGCCGTACGTACATACACCTTGAGACGTCAACATCGTCTGACAGATCACAACATTTTTACTTGAACGTCGCCACCACGTCATTTTCAGACAATTCATTGCTCTGTTGTAGCAATTGTCCATTTTTATTTACAAAAAAAGACATATGGAGGGTTGGAAATGATGCAGACAATTGCATTGACGGAAGCTGCACTATATTTGCAATATTAAACCTGATCTACCCCCCCCCCAAAAAAAATAAAAAAAATAAAAATAAAAAGCAATGGTCCATGGTGTCTCGGTGCTGTATCTTACCCTCATTATGCACATCCCATATCTCTCTCACTTCCTGTGGCTTCCTGTATCTTCCCTGTCTTGGGAATACCCAGACACAGCTGAATACAGCTCCACTACTGTCCCCAGGTATGTCTGACATATTTCCTCTGTTGTCCGGCCCCATCTCCTTTGTTCAGCTAGATCCATATATAAAGTTTATACTCTTCATGGCTTTTTCCGTCTATTTCCCACTTTTCCAGCAGGCATGTCACGTTTCAATGCTGTCTCTGCTGTTCAACTTCCTGTGCTTGGCCTGGAAACGAAAATGCAAAAAATGTCAGCCTCTCGCTAATTATAAGCTTCTACACATAACATGACTAGTGATGGTGTTACAGAACATGAAAGTGGTGAATTGTAATTGGGCTTGCACAAAATGTACAATAATGGTTGTTTATAGTAATTCATGAACAGGTTGCTGTTGCTACATGGATATTGGTGGTAGTTTGATGCACAGGTCCTCACTTAAAAAAATACATGAAAGGTTGCTTAAAAGTAGGAGGAAGAGGACAAATGTGTTAATGTCCTACCAATGGTCACTGCATTCCAACATGGATGATGAACATAGATGACGTATGCTGTCTGTTTTTGCACATTAGCATTTAACATGTTTAAGGCCCTTGTGTTGTTATTTATAACTGCAAGGCAATATCTCTCATTTGTTATCATCATTTTAACAGTAACTAATCGAGATCAGTAACACATAAAGATACTAATGGTCATAAATAGTGACTAGCATTACCGACAAAAATATGTCACTGAGTTTAAAAGCAACCAGAATGACTATTTGCATATTAGGCATGTGAATTTCCTTAAGACAGGAAGCAATTCTACTTCCTGTTCTATCAAACTCTGGACGGTGAAACGCACTGTTAATAATACACTTCCTAAAGTCTCTGTTTTGTTCGATTTATCCTTTAACTCTTCCAAAACAAGAACTTATAACTTTGACCAAAGGACCACCAGCAGCATAGTAAGAAGTACTAATAACAGGAAAGGCGCTCTGATACATCACCTCAGAGTCACATCATTAGGTCCATCTGCTTCCTAACAACAAGTCTTGGGTGGAAAGTTCTCCCCCTTTTCTCCTGTCAGAAGAAGCATTCGTAGCTAACACAATGCACCACCCGTGTTATTATGTGTTGCTGTAGCCTTCTGGCTCCTCAGGCTCAGTCCTGTCATTATTTTTACATTATGCCGTGTCCCGGAGCCATAAAATTTAAGTTGAATATTAGTTAATAATTTAGCAACGTTGACTCCCTGCATTACAATAGTAATGCATAATTGGGAATTGTTCTGTAATAATGTACAATGAAGGAATGAAGATATGCATACAAACCGATCATGTTAAAAAGTTAGAAACTGCAGATGAGTGAGCTAGATGTGCTACCTGACTAAAGATGAATTATGTTAAAGAATAAAATTACCAAAACACTGTGCCATGTATATCATTTAGATAACTTAGTGATAACAGGTTAGTGACAGTGGGTGAAAGCGAAAAGACATACTATGGTGTTGAATAATTAACATAGTGGGGCAAAAAAGTATTTAGTCAGCCACCAATTGTGCAAGTTCTCCCACTTAAAAAGATGAGAGAGGCCTGTAATTTTCATCATAGGTACACAATACTTATTTTCCACCATAATTTGCAAATAAATTAATTAAAAATCCTACAATGTGATTTTCTGGATTTTTTTTTCTCATTTTGTCTGTCATAGTTGAAGTGTACCTATGATGAAAATTACAGGCCTCTCTCATCTTTTTAAGTGGGAGAACTTGCACAATTGGTGGCTGACTAAATACTTTTTTGCCCCACTGTAATAGGAATAACTGAGATGATGAGAAATGGAGAGAAAAAAACAGCATTAAATGGAAAGTTGAAACACCAGTGAAATGAATAGCAAGTAGGGTATCATATAAGACATGGAATTAAAGGACCCTTTTAGCCTGGTATCATCTAATGCAACGACTAAATCATACCCTCGTGTCAAGGCCATTTTAGGTCCACGGCTCCTATCAAAATATGTTTGATTATATCTAGTTTAGCTGCATTGCAGTCCCCCTCATGAGAAAGTTTTTTTAGAGATTTGCCCTCAAAAATACATTTATCAGTCCTTTGTTTAGTTGTTTTAGTTTTGTGTGTGTTGTTGTTGTTGCAGTGTTTTTAGAATTATGCAGTTCTCAGCTCTTTTTTTTTGTCATTTTTTTGGTTGTTCCTCTGAAATAGATTCTTACATGACACAACTGCCTAATGAGAGCCCTCTCTCTGGTTACCATGGAGACAGTCGCAAAACTGTCAAGTTCTCCGACTGTCACAGAGGCACTTTCAACACGACATCTCCTCTTCTCTCGGAAAGTGCACGTTTCATTTTTCTGGCGAATTCAGCCGGTTTGTGAACTGTTTTCATCAAAACACAGAGTCGCTCTGGAGATTCCTCAAAACACACAGTCGCTCTGGAGATTCATCTAAACACACAGTCGCTCTTGAGATTCATCTAAACACACAGTCGCTCTTGAGATTCATCTAAACACACAGTCACTCTGGAGATTAATCTAAACACACAGTCACTCTGGAAATTCATCTAAACACACAGTCACTCTGGAGATTCATCTAAACACACAGTCACTCAGGAGATTCCTCAAAACACACAGTCGCTCTTGAGATTCATCTAAACACACAGTCTCTGTGGATATTCATCTAAACACACAGTCACTCTGGAGATTCATCTAAACACAGAGACGCTCTGGAGATTCCTCAAAACACACAGTCGCTCTTGAGATTCATCTAAACACACAGTCACTCTGGAGAATCATCTAAACACAGAGTCACTCTGGAAATTCATCTAAACACAAAGTCACTCTGGAGATTCATCAAAACACACAGTCACTCTGGAGATTCATCTAAACACACAGTCACTCTGGAGATTCATCAAAGCACACAGTCACTCTGGAGATTAATCTAAACACACAGTCACTCTGGAGAATCATCTAAACACACAGTCACTCTGGAAATTCATCTAAACACACAGTCACTCTGGAGATTCATCAACACACAGTCACTCTGGAGATGCATCTAAACACAGTCACCACAAAGAGCAGAATGTTAGATAAATATAATCACACAAGCGATGGAGTTTGTAATTATTCATTTTCGTTACAGATACAATTATCATTCACAACGTTTCAAGAAACAAAATGAGTTAATTGAATTAAATGATCGCACGAATACTTGAAATAATATCACAATCACAAATAACTCAGGTACATTGTCTGTAACACATCAGAACTTAAGGGAGTTGAAGAAATATCACCAAATTGATGTTGAAATGTTTTGAATAAACTGTAATCACATACAGGTCCTCTCTGTATTTCTTTCTTTCTTTTCTCTCCTTTTCCCAGATAGTTTCTTTGCCTCCAGTCACAGATACGACATCCATAATGTCTGGCCAACACCAGACAGGTTGAAGACAGTCACAGATACGACATCCACAATGTCTGGCCAACACCAGACTGGTTGAAGACAGTCACAGATACGACATCCACAATGTCTGGCCAAGACCAGACAGGTTGAAGACAGTCACAGATACGACATCCACAATGTCTGGCCAACACCAGACAGGTTGAAGACAGTCACAGATACGACATCCACAATGTCTGGCCAACACCAGACTGGTTGAAGACAGTCACAGATACGACATCCACAATGTCTGGCCAAGACCAGACTGGTTGAAGACAGTCACAGATACGACATCCACAATGTCTAGCCAACACCAGACTGGTTAAAGACAGTCACAGATATGACATCCAAAATGTCTGGCCAAGACCAGACAGGTTGAAGACAGTCACAGATACGACATCCACAATGTCTGGCCAACACCAGACTGGTTGAAGACAGTCACAGATACGACATCCACAATGTCTGGCCAAGACCAGACTGGTTGAAGACAGTCACAGATACGACATCCACAATGTCTGGCCAAGACCAGACTGGTTGAAGACAGTCACAGATACGACATCCACAATGTCTGGCCAAGACCAGACTGGTTGAAGACAGTCACAGATACGACATCCACAATGTCTGGCCAAGACCAGACTGGTTGAAGACAGTCACAGATACGACATCCACAATGTCTAGCCAACACCAGACTGGTTAAAGACAGTCACAGATACGACATCCAAAATGTCTGGCCAAGACCAGACAGGTTGAAGACAGTCACAGATACGACATCCACAATGTCTGGCCAAGACCAGACTGGTTGAAGACAGTCACAGATACGACATCCACAATGTCTGGCCAACACCAGGCAGGTTGAAGACAGTCACAGATACGACATCCACAATGTCTGGCCAACACCAGACTGGTTGAAGACAGTCACAGATACGACATCCACAATGTCTGGCCAACACCAGACTGGTTGAAGACAGTCACAGATATGACATCCACAATGTCTGGCCAACACCAGACAGATTGAAGACAGTCACAGATACGACATCCACAATGTCTGGCCAACACCAGACAGATTGAAGACAGTCACAGATACGACATCCACAATGTCTAGCCAACACCAGACTGGTTAAAGACAGTCACAGATACGACATCCAAAATGTCTGGCCAAGACCAGACAGGTTGAAGACAGTCACAGATACGACATCCACAATGTCTGGCCAACACCAGACAGGTTGAAGACAGTCACAGATACGACATCCACAATGTCTGGCCAAGACCAGACTGGTTGAAGACAGTCACAGATACGACATCCACAATGTCTGGCCAACACCAGACTGGTTGAAGACAGTCACAGATATGACATCCACAATGTCTGGCCAACACCAGACTGGTTGAAGACAGTCACAGATACGACATCAACAATGTCTGGCCAACACCAGACTGGATTGAAGACAGTCACAGATATGACATCCACAATGTCTGGCCAACACCAGACTGGTTGAAGACAGTCACAGATACGACATCAACAATGTCTGGCCAACACCAGACTGGATTGAAGACAGTCACAGATATGACATCCACAATGTCTGGCCAACACCAGAGTGGCTTTGAAGACAGTAACAGATACAACATCCATAATGTCTGGCCAACACCAGACTGGATTGAAGACAGTCACAGATACGACATCCACAATGTCTGGCCAACACCAGAGTGGCTTTGAAGACAGTCACAGATATGACATCCACAATGTCTGGCCAACACCAGAGTGGCTTTGAAGACAGTAACAGATACAACATCCATAATGTCTGGCCAACACCAGACTGGATTGAAGACAGTCACAGATACGACATCCACAATGTCTGGCCAACACCAGAGTGGCTTTGAAGACAGATTTGTTCTTAAAAGCAGAGTAAAGGTTGTGCTTTGATTCATGTCAGACCACCACAAGGCCCTTGCAGCGTAAGTGCTGTTGCCCTTGAACGAGGTGTGAAGTGTTGGAGGAATGAATTGGAGGGTTGAAGGACATCAAAGACACGCTTAGATTGAAGTCTTATAGAGCAAAGTGGAGAGGGTCATCCTCACGCTCTATTGGCTGGAGTGTAAAGGCATGGATGATCTGTCTGGAGGATGTATCCAGGATGAGACTGCAGAATTGATCTTTCTCTGAACAGTCTAACATGCCTGGCTGACAAATCTAGGCTTCTGGAGGATGTGTCCAGGATGAGACTGCAGAATTGATCTTTCTCTGAACTGTCTAACATGCCTTCGCTGACACATCTAGGCTTCTGGAGGATGGGCAGTAAATCATCTAAGCTGCCTCAGGTGTGTGTCTGGTTGAGTGTGGGTGTGTGTGTGTGTGTGTCTGTTTGAGCGTGTGTGT
Organism: Salvelinus namaycush; assembly: GCF_016432855.1. Taxonomy (NCBI): domain Eukaryota; kingdom Metazoa; phylum Chordata; class Actinopteri; order Salmoniformes; family Salmonidae; genus Salvelinus; species Salvelinus namaycush. Next base: position 6,077,973 of record NC_052313.1, on the reverse strand, counting down.
GTGTGTGTGTGTCTGGTTGAGTGTGGGTGTGTGTGTGTGTGTCTGGTTGAGCGTGTGTGTGTGTGTGTGTCTGGTTGAGTGTGTGTGTGTCTGGTTGAGTGTGTGTGTGTGTCTGGTTTAGTGTGTGTGTGTGTGTGTGTGTGTGTGTGTGTGTGTGTGTGTGTGTGTGTGTGTGTGTTCTGGTTGAGTGTGTGTATTCTGGTTGAGTGTGTGTGTTCTGGTTGAGTGTGTGTGTTCTGGTTGAGTGTGTGTGTTCTGGTTGAGTGTGTGTGTTCTGGTTGAGTGTGTGTGTGTGTGTGTGTGTGTGTGTGTGTGTGTGTGTGTGTGTGTGTGTGTGTGTGTGTGTGTGTGTGTGTGTGTGTGTGTGTGTGTGTGTCTGGTTGAGTGTGTGTGTGTGTGTGTGTGTGTGTGTGTGTGTGTGTGTGTGTGTGTGTGTGTGTGTGTGTGTGTGTGTGTGTGTGTGTGTGTGTGTGTGTGTTCTGGTTGAGTGTGTGTGTTCTGGTTGAGTGTGTGTGTGTGTGTGTGTGTGTGTGTGTGTGTGTGTGTGTGTGTGTGTGTGTGTGTGTGTGTGTGTGTGTGTGTGTGTGTGTGTGTGTGTGTCTGGTTGAGTGTGTGTGTGTCTGGTTGAGTGTGTGTGTGTGTGGTTGAGTGTGTGTGTGTGTGGTGTGTGTCTGGTTGAGTGTGTGTGTCTGGTTGAGCGTGTGTGTGTGTGTGTGTGTGTGTGTGTGTGTGTGTGTGTGTGTGTGTGTGTGTGTGTGTGTGTGTGTGTGTGTGTGTGTGTGTGTGTGTGTGTGTGTGTGAATGAGTGAATGACTGAGTGACTGAGTGAGTGAGTGAGTGAGTGAGTCAGTGAGTGAGTCAGTGAATGGGAACAAAAGCTAACCACAGACCCACTGTCATAGAAAACCTTTGGTCCAGGATTATACATCACAGGTAGATGTGGTCAGATAGAACCTATACAACACAGGTAGATGTAGTCAGAAAGAACGTTTACTTCACAGGTAGATGTGGTCAGATAGAAAACATTTCCTTCACAGGTTAGATGTTGTCAGATAGAGCCTATACATCACAGGTAGATGTGGTCAGATAGAACCTATACTTGACAGGTAGATGTGGTCAGATAGAACCTATACAACACAGGTAGATGTGGTCAGATAGAACCTATACATCACAGGTAGATGTGGTCAGATAGAACCTATACTTGACAGGTAGATGTGGTCAGATAGAACCTATACATCACAGGTAGATGTGGTCAGATAGAACCTATACATCACAGGTAGATGTGGTCAGATAGAACCTATACATCACAGGTAGATGTGGTCAGATAGAACCTATACTTCACAGGTAGATGTGGTCAGATAGAACCTATACAACACAGGTAGATGTGGTCAGATAGAACCTATACATCACAGGTAGATGTGGTCAGATAGAAAACATTTCCTTCACAGGTTAGATGTGGTCAGATAGAACCTATACATCACAGGTAGATGTGGTCAGATAGAACCTGTACATCACAGGTAGATGTGGTCAGATAGAACCTATCCATGACAGGTAGATGTGGTCAGATAGAACCTATACTTCACAGGTAGATGTGGTCAGATAGAAAACATTTCCTTCACAGGTAGATGTGGTCAGATAGAACCTATACATCACAGGTAGATGTGGTCAGATAGAACCTATCCATGACAGGTAGATGTGGTCAGATAGAACCTATACTTCACAGGTAGATGTGGTCAGATAGAACCTGTCCATCACAGTTAGACATAGTCTGATATTCCACCTTTACATCAGTGACAGGACACCCCCCCCCCCCCAATACACAATAAATGTCCAATAATAATTATATCTCATTCAAACAATTTAATCATGTCTCCTACTTTTCTTTTCTCCTTCCTGTCCTCCTTTTCCTATCAAACATACGGAGCGGTCAACCGCGGGAGAAGCTCCTTCTAGTCCAACAGAGCCACCTTCAAATCAAACAACACGATGGGCGTCCTGGTCACTGACAGCTGAGGCAGATACACATTTCACTGAGGTTAGGAGGGATGACACCACCACTGTGTGTGTGTGTGTGTGTGTGTGTGTGTGTGTGTGTGTGTGTGTGTGTGTGTGTGTGTGTGTGTGTGTTGTGTCTGAGGTGAATAGGGACGACATGACTGTGCTGGTAAAACAATTCAGTCAGGAGCAACAAGGGACACAATGCTTAGTTTTTGTTGTTGTTGTTAGATGACAAGAATACAGATTGTATTGGAACATCAGGATGTCTAATGTCTGGTGGAAGGGATTGATCTAGTTATCTCAAATAAAGCTAGCTTGAGTCAAACGGAGATTATAGGTAGCCTCCGACTCAATAATTACAGAATATGTCTCTATGTTTTCCTTGCGGTCTCACAGCGATTTATATATTATATATTTTTTGCCATTCTGGTGAAAGCAACCAAGGTTACATGAGGTTAACTTTTCTGATGGAACTATGTGGAAAACGTTTTAAAAACAAACTTCCTTCCTAAGATATCATGACTTTCTTAGGTTCTGTTAGAAAATGGGTGGAAGGGTGTGCAGTGTGTGTGTTTGTGTACATGTATACATGTGTGTGTGTGTGTGTGTGTGTGTGTGTGTGTGTGTGTGTGTGTGTGTGTGTGTGTGTGTGTGTGTGTGTGTGTGTGTGTGTGTGTGTGTGTGTGTGTGTGTGTGTGTATTTGGCCCCTGGTAACCTGTACACAAGTGTTAGGAAAGGACAATAAGGGTGAGGAGTGTTGAGGCAGTGTCTGGGCAACAGGGCTGGTCGCAAGGTGAAGGCCACAGGATTGGTAAGAGGTAAAGCATTGGACTGAGAAGAGAGCTGTAGGGTAACAGTGAGACATGGGGTAACAGAGCGAGAAGAGACATGGGGTAACAGTGAGACATGGCGTAAAAGAGAGACGCGTGGTAACAGAGAGACATGGGGTAAAAGAGAGACATGGGGTAACAGAGAGAGAAGAGACATGGTGTAACAGTGAGAGGAGAGACATGGGGTAACAGTGAGACATGGTGTAACAGAGAGACATTAAGGTAACAGAGAGACATGGGGTAACAGTGAGACATGGGGTAAAAGAGAGACGCGTGGTAACAGAGAGACATGGGGTAAAAGAGAGACATGGGGTAACAGAGAGAGAAGAGACATGGTGTAACAGTGAGACATGGTGTAACAGAGAGACATTAAGGTAACAGAGAGACATGGGGTAACAGAGAGACATTAAGGTAACAGAGAGACATGGGGTAACAGTAAGAGGAGAGACATGGGGTAACAGAGACATGGTGTAACAGTGAGACATGGGGTAACAGTGAGACATGGGGTAACAGAGAGACATGGGGTAACAGAGAGACATGGGGTAACAGTGAGACATGGGGTAACAATGAGCCATGTGGTAACAGTGAGAGGAGAGACATGGGGTAACAGTGAGACATGGGGTAACAATGAGCCATGTGGTAACAGTGAGAGGAGAGACATGGGGTAACAGTGAGACATGGGGTAACAGTGAGAGGAAATACATGGGGTAACAGAGAGACATGGGGAAACAATGAGCCATGTGGTAACAGTGAGAGGAGAGACATTAAGGTAACAGAGAGACATGGGGTAACAGTAAGAGGAGAGACATGGGGTAACAGAGACATGGGGTAACAGTGAGACATGGGGTAACAGTGAGACATGGGGTAACAGAGAGACATGGGGTAACAGAGTGACATGGGGTAACAGTGAGACATGGGATAACAATGAGCCATGTGGTAACAGTGAGAGGAAAGACATGGGGTAACAGTGAGACATGGGGTAACAGTGAGAGGAAAGACATGGGGTAACAGTGAGACATGGGGTAAAAGAGAGACATGGGGTAACAGTGAGACATGGGATAACAGTGAGACATGGGGTAACAGTGAGACATGGGGTAACAGTGAGAGGAGAGACATGGGGTAACAGAGAGACCCGGGGTAAAAGAGAAACATGGGGTAACAGTGAGACATTGGGTAACAGTGAGACATGGGGTAACAGTGAGACATGGGGTAAAAGAGAGACATGGGGTAACAGAGAGACACGGGGTAACAGAGAGACACGGGGTAACAATGAGCCATGTGGTAACAGTGAGAGGAGAGACATTAAGGTAACAGAGAGACATGGGGTAAAAGAGAGACATGGGGTAACAGAGAGAGAAGAGACATGGTGTAACAGAGAGACATGGGGTAACAGAGAGACATGGGGTAACAGTGAGACATGGGATAACAATGAGCCATGTGGTAACAGTGAGAGGAAAGACATGGGGTAACAGTGAGACATGGGGTAACAGAGAGACATGGGGTAACAGAGAGACATGGGGTAACAGTGAGACATGGGATAACAATGAGCCATGTGGTAACAGTGAGAGGAAAGAAATGGGGTAACAGTGAGACATGGGGTAACAGTGAGAGGAAAGACATGGGGTAACAGTGAGACATGGGGTAAAAGAGAGACATGGGGTAACAGTGAGACATGGGATAACAGTGAGACATGGGGTAACAGTGAGACATGGGGTAACAGTGAGAGGAGAGACATGGGGTAACAGAGAGACCCGGGGTAAAAGAGAAACATGGGGTAACAGTGAGACATTGGGTAACAGTGAGACATGGGGTAACAGTGAGACATGGGGTAAAAGAGAGACATGGGGTAACAGAGAGACACGGGGTAACAGAGAGACACGGGGTAACAATGAGCCATGTGGTAACAGTGAGAGGAGAGACATTAAGGTAACAGAGAGACATGGGGTAAAAGAGAGACATGGGGTAACAGAGAGAGAAGAGACATGGTGTAACAGAGAGACATTAAGGTAACAGAGAGACATGGGGTAACAGTAAGAGGAGAGACATGGGGTAACAGAGACATGGTGTAACACCAGACATGGGGTAACAGTGAGACATGGGGTAACAGTGAGACAAGGGGTAACAGTGAGAGGAGAGGCATGGGGTAACAGTGAGACATGGGGTAACAGTGAGACGTTGGGTAACCGTGAGACATGGGGTAACAGTGAGAGTAGAGACATGGGGTAACAGGGAGATATGGGGTAACAGCGAGAGGAGAGACATGAGGTAACAGGGATATATGGGGTAACAGTGAGAGTAGAGACATGAGGTAATGATGAGACATGGGGTAACAGTGAGAGGAGAGACATGAGGTAATGGTGAGACATGGGGTAACAGTGAGACATTGAGAAACAGTGAGAGGAGAGACATGGAGTAACAGTGAGACATGGGGTAACAGTGAGACATGGGGTAATGGTGAGACGAGACACATGGGGTAACAGTGACACATGGGGTAACAGTGAGACATGGGGTAATGGTGAGACGAGACACATGGGGTAACAGTGACACATGGGGTAACAGTGAGAGGAGAGACATGGGGTTACAGTGAGAGGAGAGACATGAGGTAACAGTGAGCCATGGGGTAACAGAAAGACATGGGGTAACAGTGAGAGGAGAGACATGGGGTAACAGTGAGAGGAGAGACATGGGGTAACAGTGAGAGGAGAGACATGGGGTAACAGTGAGCCATGGGGTAACAGAAAGACATGGGGTAACAGTGAGAGGAGAGACATGGGGTAACAGTGAGAAATGGGGTAACAGTGAGACATGGGGTAACAGTGAGACATGGGGTAACAGTGAGAGGAGAGACATGGGGTAACAGTGAGACATGGGGTAACAGTGAGACATGAGGTAACAGTAAGAGGAGAGACATGGGGTAACAGTGAGAGGAGAGACATGGCGTAACAGTGAGAGGAGAGACATGGGGTAACAGTGAGCCATGGGGTAACAGAGAGACATGGGGTAACAGAGAGACATGGGGTAACAGAGAGACATGGGGTAACAGAGAGACATGGGGTAACCGTGAGACATGGGTTAACAGTGAGAGTAGAGACATGGGGTAACAGAGATACATGGGGTAACAGAGAGACATGGGGTAACCGTGAGACATGGGGTAACAGTGAGAGTAGAGACATGGGGTAACAGTGAGAGGAGAGACATGGCGTAACAAGAAGAGGAGAGACATGGCGTAACAGTGAGAAATGGGGTAACAGTGAGAGAAGAGACATGGGGTAACAAGAAGAGGAGAGACATGGCGTAACAGTGAGAGGAGAGACATGGGGTAACAGTGAGAAATGGGGTAACAGTGAGAGAAGAGACATGGGGTAACAGTGAGAGGAGAGACATGGGGTAACAAGAAGAGGAGAGACATGGGGTAACAGTGAGAAATGGGGTAACAGTGAGAGAAGAGACATGGGGTAACAGTGAGAGGAGAGACATGGGGTAACAGTGAGAGGAGAGACATGGGGTAACAGTGAGAAATGGGGTAACAGTGAGAGAAGAGACATGGGGTAACAGTGAGAGGAGAGACATGGGGTAACAGTGAGAAATGGGGTAACAGTGAGAGAAGAGACATTTGGTAACAGTGAGAGGAGAGACATGGCGTAACAGTGAGAGGAGAGACATGGCGTAACAGTGAGAGGAGAGACATGGGGTAACAGTAAGAGGAGAGATATGGGGTAACAGTGAGAAATGGGGTAACAGTGAGAGAAGAGACATGGGGTAACAGGAAGAGGAGAGACATGGGGTAAGAGTAAGAAAAGAGACATGGGGTAACAGTGAGAAATGGGGTAACAGTGAGAGAAGAGACATGGGGTAACAGTAAGAGGTCGGAGGTGGGGTAACAACTGAATCAGTCTGATGCCCACAGCACCTGTTCCTTTCCTCACAGCAAATACACACACACACGCACTCGCACACACACTCACACTCACACTCACACTCACACACACACACACACACACACACACACACACACACACACACACACACACACACACACACACACACACACTCACACACACACACACACACACACACACACACACACACACACACACACACACACACACACACACTCGCACACACACACACATTCACACTCGCACACACGCACACACACACACGCACACACTCACACACACTCGCGCACACACACACACACATAGAGAAATAGTCATTCATACACATGCAGAAACACGTCCATCCAAGACGTAACTCAGCATCTGTCTGATCACATTAATATCATTGTCTTCTCTCTGGTCTGGGAGTACGACAGTCCGTGGAGAGACCTAAATAGGAAAATGATATATTTTGGTGTTCCGCTCTTGTCAGAAAGCCTTTCAGAAATCATCTTTGTCAGCAAATGGAGAGAAATAATAGGGAAAAATATACCTCTGAGATGATTCAAATGACTGTCTTCCACTCCATGTTCACACTCTCTCTTCCTCCCCCCTCCTCTCTCTCATTCTCTCTCTCCCCCCTCGTCTCCTTCTCTCTCCCTCCCCCTTCCTCTCTCTCCCTCTTCTGTTCTCTCTCTCTCTATCTCTCTCCCTCCCTCCCCCCTCTCTCTCTCTCTCTCTCTCAAACACTCTCTCCCTCCCCCCTCTCTCCCCCCCCTCTCTCTCTCTTACTCTCTCTCCCTCCTTCCCCCCTCCCGTCTCTCACTCTCTCTTCAGTCAACTGAATAATCCCCTGGCATTTAACAGAAGTTAAAATGTCAAGGTCATCTGACTTAGTTTTTTTAGAATTACTGATCTCCACCTCGTCGACATCTCTCCCCATTCAGTGAGTGAGTGAGTGAGTGAGTGAGTGAGTGAGTGAGTGAGTGAGTGAGTGAGTGAGTGAGTGAGTGAGTGAGTGAGTGAGTGAGTGAGTGAGTGAGTGAGTGAGTGAGTGAGTGAGTGAGTGAGTGAGTGAGTGAGTGTGTGTGTGTGAGAGAGACAAGGCACATGAAACCACTGCAGATTAATGAGATATTCCAGATGAATAAACATGCATTATTTCCCTCAGTCAGAGCGGCTTTGAAATTCTACATGAGACACAAAGCGCAGAGGGTGAAATGTATCCAAGGCAGGGAAACAGAGGCTGCTGAACAGGGGTTTTGTCTGGGATTTGTTCATGCTGTTGAGATGCCAGTCACGGTCTTCTGAAATATGCATGTTTTGGTACAACACTATTGCTGTCATAATGTTGTACCAATGACAAACATTAGTATTACAATCATTTCATCCAGATATGAAAACAAATGTGCAAACAATTTTGATGAAAATGATACATTTTATCAAACCCTAGGTCTATTTGTTTTGAATTTTTGTGACATAATATTTTACAGACTAAATATGCATAATTAACTTTGTACATATGTTTGTGTTTTGTGCCATTCCAAGATGGAAATCTATTTAGGGACCATCTAGCTGCCATTTCAGATTTACCCTCTGTCTGGAGATGTCCTCTAAACTCCGAGGTTCATTGAAAATGCCAAGTCATTCCCCAATTCCACCCCTCCCTCACCTCCAGTTGCCCCCTGGGATGTTAAATGCATATTTACGTGCACTCCGACCGTCAAAGTGCCCTGATCATTCCCTGTGTCACAACCAATTCACCAAGGCCACTTTCCCTTTAATTAGAATGACAAGGTTTGGCCTACACTAAATCCCTCCAGCATTCAACATACATCTCAATAAGAATCATGGGCCTTTTACTGCAGCAAAGGCTTGGATAAAAAATGATAGAATAATTATGGTGACCTTTGATACTGACAGAAAATCAGTAGGTAGTTCTCCAGGTGAGATGCTAGACTGCATCGAGGAGTCGGGGGAGAGAATGCACCTTTAACGATACCGGTGTTGGGCCTGAAAAGCTGTTTTATTGGCATTTTCCTAAGCTAGTAAATAGATTCACTACATATCTGCATGATATAATCAGAAACAAACATAATCTGATTGACGTCCATGTTACATATGCACATAGAGTATTTTTGAAGACTATTAAAATAACATATTGTCATTTTATTGTTATTAGTAGTAGTAGCAGTAGTATTTGTATTATTATCACGATTATTATTATTATTAATAGTCGTAGTAGTAATATTAGTATTATTAGTAGTAGTAGTAATAGTAGTAATAGTATTCTTAATATTAGTATTATTATTATTAGAAGTAGTAATAGTAGTATTAATATTATTATTATTAGCAGTAGTAGTAGTAGTAAAATTAGTATTAGTAGTATTATTATTATGATTATTAGCAGTAGTAGTAGTAGTAGTAGTAGTAGTAGTAGTAGTGGTAGTAGTAGCAGCAGCAGTAGTAGTAGTAGTAGTAGTAATAGTATTATTATTAGTATTATTAAGAATAGTATTCCTATTAGTAGTAGTAGTAGTAAAATTAGTAATATTATTATTATTATTATTATTAGAAGTAGTAATATTAATATTATT